>NC_052358.1:61574067-61681951 GCF_009727055.1 Benincasa hispida | reverse complement strand
TCAATGACAGAACTTTCACTTCACTAGGAATGACCATAGGTAACATGACTCAATCCTGAGTGTAGTTGGAATTCTGCCATTAGAGTGGTCTTTTAATTTGTATGGGTGGCAAGTGTCAGGTCGCCGACTCAACTACACTTTGAGGATTCGTCCTGATTTGGGAGCTGGGAACTCAGCTATATAAGATGGATTCACTACTTCCGAAGAGGGGCAAGTAGATAGATAGCTCCCTTAAGACTGATTCAAGGGCTTGACGGATGTGAGCCACACCACTTCTTGGCCTGAGAAGTGTTCACACTTAAGTTCGGACTATATTGTAATTTTTTTTAGAGGAATCAATGGTTACTTAGCAGTAAGAATGTAACTACATGTCGTGTAGACGATGGGGTAATAGATCACTGAGTATCGGATGCTCGGGTGTCATTTAACGCACGTGCACACTAGATGATCGTTTAGCTCAGCAAGTTTCGTCGCTTAGTAACTGACTAAACGATTGCGAAGTAACACATGGTAAATCGTTTACCTTTCGCCGCGTTAAGCGATCGTCTAGACAATTAGGCTTCGCAGCCTCGTTTTCGTCTAAGCGATCATTTACCTTTTTCGCGCTATCGTCTAGTGTGCGCTAAGCGATCGTTTACCTGCGGCGTTTACTAAACGATAGAGTTCTCCTAGCGGTTCAAGTCCTGGTTCACCTGTGAACCGGTTTGCTCGATGAAAAATGTAATAGATAGAGTTATTTCATTCTGGTTTTGTAAAAGTTCATCCCGGTCCATTAATCCTTGGTTTATTACATGAGATGTATGGTTATTTATATGTCATATGGTATGCACATATAGTAAATCCCACCTTATATTATGCATTGGTCATGCATCATCTCTTTATTGTAAATGTTATAATTTAGAGAAGCATAATTTAATTATGTAAGTGCTCATGCATCATATAATATAAGAGTTATATTTATGCATGCATAAAAAGCATTGACATGCATCATCTTTATATTATAATTGTTATAGTATAAGGGTGTATGGAAAGCATGTTTGCTAGGTTATTACGCGTATATAAAAGTTATGTATAGTAATGACCGGACATTGCATGAAGCATGACACATAGGTTTCTTTATACGCGTTATAAACACCTAGTTATACGCAATGTGTTTTAGTTATTTCTTTTTAATGGTTAAAGAGAAATTAGAACTAAAAGCAATAAGAAAGACATGCATGCTCACTTAGGCTTAATTCATGGTTTTGAAATGTTTAAAACTTGGATAACATAGACCTAAGATCACGGTTCTAATATGATTAGCAACCGTTAGGCTTTAATCTTTTAATCAATTTAATAGGATTAAATTGACTAATAAAAGGTTAAAGTATAGCAAATCTATCTATAAGGGACCTTTTGTCTAAAGTGGGTTCTGTCTAAGTTGGAGTATTTAAGTTGACGAAAATGTAATACCCCTACCTAGGAACCTACCTGGAAAGGTAAATTAGATAGATTTGATGCATGCATGCAAGTTAAGAACAGTCCATTAAAGTGTTTAAATGTGACTAAAAGTTGTTTATAAGCGGACTTAAGAAGATGACTTAGACTAAAATCAGTAGCCGGATTGTCTAGGTTAATAAACCTCTAAGTAAAACACTCTTTGGAGGTACTTAAGGCATATGATGATTCATTTAAATCTTTCACATTTCTCTTATACAGTCCACATCGTGAGATCTACCCTCGGCCTCGTTAGATTGAATAAAATGCAACAGCCCTTGGTCTCCCTCATTAGATTGAATAAAGTTTTTGTGCATCGCCTTGAGGCACCCTGGGAGTGTCCCCCTATAGGATGGCAGTTTTGCGTGTTTCTTTATTTGATCTCCTGTAAGAGGTTAAGGTTACTTAGTCTCTTGTCCTAATTTGCTTCTTCTCTATAATGGGCTCATTAGGGCGGGACTCTGGCACTGAAAGCGAGGGGTCACACTTATGTGAAATTGTTAAAGGTTAACAGTTTTGGACCAAATATATGGTGGCTGTTAGGTTCAGTTCCAAGAGTTGGTTCTGCCTAATGGTTGAGAATGTCTCATCCCAGTGAAGGGACATCTGATCACCCCACTGGTGACGTTCGTCCTGTCTCGCTAGGGCATCATTGCAAAATAGAAGTCTTACACTTAGGGTACTTGAAACTGTTTTGCAAAATTAATTGGTTAAAATGTGGTCTAGCAAAATCTAATAAAAGTTTTGTTCGTTTTTCAGCAACAATCTTTTGAAAATGGCCACAGCCACTTTGGCATTGCTTAGCACCGAGAATTTAACTGGCGATAAATTTTCGACATGGAAACACATGATCACGACGATACTAATCATCGAGGATCTCATGTTTTCCCTTACGGAGGTCTGTCATCCTATTCTAGCTCCGAATTCCCCTAGAAATATTCGGGAGCGATATGAGCGATGGACACAGGCGAATGAGAAGGTCCTCTTGGCAAGTCTTTCTGACGTCTTGGCCAAGAAGCATGAGCCCATGGTCTCAGCGCATGAGATCATGGAGTCCCTATAGGGAATGTTTGGACAACCGTCTGAACAGCTCCAACACGAGGCTCTTAAGTATATATTCAACTCCAAAATGCAAGAAGACACCTCTGTTCGTGAACGTGTGCTTAACATGATGGTCCACTTCAATGTGACAGTGTTGAATGGGTCAACCATCAATGATGGCAACTAGGTTAGCATAATCCTACATTTTTTACCAAGAGAGCTTCCTACACTTTGTTAGTAATGTGATTCTTAACAAAGTGAAATACAACCTTACAGCTCTCCTCAATGAGTTGCAGACCTACCAATCTTTACTGAAAAGTAAGGAGAGGAAGAAGGTTGAAGCAAATGTTGCTTCATCTTCCAGGACGTTCCATAGAGGTTCGACCTCAGGAACAAAGTTTGCACCTTCTACTTCTAACTTTGCAAAGGGGAAGAAGAAGAAGGGTGGTAAGGAAAAATGGAAGGCACCTGCTAACCTGCCACCTGTCGCTCCAAGAAGGCGTCCGCCGTTGGTTGAAAAGGGAAAATGTCTCCACTACAACCAGGATGGACATTTCTTAGAAATTACAGTTCATTTAGCCTTTCTCCCCACAGAATCACCTTCCTTGATCTTTTTATCAACAAGTTTTCATTGTTACCAATGAAGTAATATCCTTGATCAGCCAATATCCCCAAAGAGACTAAATTCCTCTTGAGTTTAGGTACATGCCTCACTTCCCCCATTCTCTTTGGTATTCAAGTCTTTGATATTGAATATTATAGATATTACAAGGCATTAATTTTAGTATGTGTGTCAAAATATGACAAATATTTGAAGTGTTTATGAGTAGAAAGTATCTATTAACATTTAGAGTCCGAGTATGAAACTTAATGTAATTAGAGTGTTAGATGATATAATTAAATTTACTATCACTAAAGTGTTAGATGATATAATTAAATTTACCATCACCCATCAAATTAAACTTTTGGATCAATGGTGATTTAAGATAGAATTTAAAGATTTTAATAATTAAGTTCAAGATATCCGTAAAAGAAACAATATTTTAGCAGTTTCAAAATGCTTGTTGCTTCTCATACTTATACTCCATCTTTTGACCTGAATCTTCCATGTATTCTTTTCCCCAACTTTTTTTTTTAAGTTTGTTACACTATTGTATGAATTCAGATGTGTTTCCCTAGGCTTTTGGTTAGGTAGTTTAGATTTTATAGTTTTTTTTTTTTTTTAGTTTATTAGAACTGTTCTAAAGGATTTGACTTAAAAGGTAAATCTGTCCATTTGTAGATTGATTTAGTTGTTTTTTCTAAACTTAAATAGTTTTGGTCATTTTTCAAAAATACCATATTATTTTGGCCACTTATCTAGTCCACCCTAAAATTTTCGTTTATATAAACTCAAACCCAATCCAAACTATACGAATTGGGTTGAATTTGTCGATCTTTTCGGATTATTGGATTTTTTTTAACATCCTAGAAAGCATGCTCAAGAAATTTGAAGAAATTCAAGATGGAAGATGAAACTATTTCTACTCCATTACCAATTAAAAGGTCTCCAAGAAAGAGAATTTTTGTCTGAAATAAAGGGACAATAGAAGCTGCTACATTCTAACAAATAAGGAAGCCTGACATACGTAAAATATGTTTCTTTTTTAACTCGTACTTCATTTGGATTTCTCCTCATCATAACGCTGCTTTACTCTTTGTACCTCGATTTCCTTGAACACTAGAATTGAGGTAAGACTTTGAAGCTACCAAGTACCAACCACGTTACACAATATAAATAAATGAGTGAATCAAACTTCATACCTAGTGAGATAAAAGGACAACATGATGAATATAATTTTGGAAGGATGATCTATCTACATTCTCATTCCCATTATGCTATGATTTTACATGCCGTCGTTTCTGTCGTTATCGAGGTATTTCAAGGTCTGGTCTCTTATCAAGAACTTCACTTGTTGACTCATCTGGAAATGCATCTGGATAAGTAGCCAAAATTCTCGATTTCATGCTCCTGATGAAGTAAAAACAGAAGGACGAACTAAACAAACTAGAAAGATATGGCCACATCTAATCAGTTGATAGGATTTGCCAATAGAAGCACAAATATATGTATATATATAAATGATTAAATTAGATCAATAAAATATATTGGTCATGATCTTTCCAGGTCCGGATAAAATTTCATAAGTTTCTTACAATGAAATAAGATGCAAAGAAAGAGAAGAGAGGATCATGTAACACCTTCTACAACTAAGGGTATGTTTGGATTGACAAGAAAAAAATGTTTTTATTTAAACTTTTTTGATAAAAACTATTTATAATAAACTTTGAAAATATTTCAAAAGCTATTTTAAAGAGTCTCCAAACACTTCAATTTTTTCCAAAATGATTTATTTTCAAAATTAAACACTTGAAAAGTTAACTAGACATACTCTAAATAGTAAATACGAGTGTGTTACATCAGAGAAGAAATTTTAAGTAACCACGATATGCTTTATGGGCACAAAAGTCATATCATTGGAAGATGGTTAGAAAATACCAATTCTCTTTCAGTTGCCTGAATTTATAACAAAAATTTAAACACAAAAAAGAAAAAGAGAGAGAAAAAGGTTGACTTCATTTCATATTCCAACGAGACAAAGGCCATTTTGAGAGTACTTCAAAAATGGTTTAAATCACTCTTTCAAGATTACTCTAAAAACATACTTTTAATCATTCAAAACTAATTTTGATAATATGAAAATTGAATTCATAAGTGTAAAAGTAAACATTAAATTAATTTTGAGTAATTAGAGACGTATTTCAGAGTGATTAAAAATAATTTTAACAATTTCAAAATCACTAGCAAACATACACGAAGTAATAACAAAATTACTGTAGTTCTTCCACAATAAAAAGAAATCACTGTCAAAAAAATCTTCTGGAAATTTAAATACATCGATGATCCACAAGGTAGAGGAGTTTGTAACTGTTCGCTAAAGGCCAAGGACTTTCAGAAAGACTTAGCGATAGTTTGTAGAGATCATGATACTCCATATATCTTGAAAAAGAAATATGTTGAACGAATTGAAATTAGACAGCGTTTATCCATCTCCTCTTCGATAATAACATATTATCATCAATTTCTCATCGTATTAAATTTTGTTTTGTTGGGGGATTAAGATGAAAGATATTGTTGAAAGTAGTTTTAACCAAAGGGTATTTTTGTAATTGTCTTCAGCCCTAGAGTTCACTAGATCTATTTATTCGCCTCGTTTCCTTGTATTTAGTGTATCAATTCAATAATAAGAAAAATGTCTGTATCGTGGTTTTTCTCCCTGTTCTAGGATTTCCACGTAAACTGTGTTGGTCTCTTTTTTCTTCTCTTTTCTTTTATATTTCATCATGGTATCAGAGCATGACGACAAAACCCTAGCCATCATCGACGAGAACCAACCACAGACGTCTTCGGCAACTCCCGTGGGAACCAACAAAGCTCCAATCGTGGACATCAAAGCTATCATCCAAGCGACAGTGAAGG
Organism: Benincasa hispida; assembly: GCF_009727055.1. NCBI lineage: Eukaryota > Viridiplantae > Streptophyta > Magnoliopsida > Cucurbitales > Cucurbitaceae > Benincasa > Benincasa hispida. The sequence goes on along the minus strand of NC_052358.1, from coordinate 61,675,914 downwards.
CATATCTCCAAGCAGCCCTATCGCAACTGATCCCAGCCACCGTAGCCGTCCAACCGTCGCCGATAGAGGAGCGGTTTAGTCCTGCCGAGAGGTTCCAGCCGCCGCGTGAGGGAGTGCCATCGACTTTGTTCCAGACCGAAGCCTTCTTTGACGGTCAGAGACGCTCGATCCAGCCGCCGCAAGGAGTGTCATTGACTTCGTTCCAGACTGGGGGCTTTGTTCGATGGTCAAAGACGCACGATCGCGCCGAGCCGCACCGGTGGGATGCCGCTAAACACTTCATCCGCACCGGTCTTGCTGCACGAGCTGATCGCTCTAGCCCCTGTCCAGTCGCAGCCAAATCATGGTTGTGCCGCTAATCCAAGCAGATGATCCGATCCAGCCTCCATTCGTGACTCCTCCAGCCGACGGCTCGATTCTAGCATACACAGCTAGTTCTTCCCATATCCAACTGTCGATCGAAGCATCCTTTCCAGCTGTGCCAAATCATGATGGCTCAGCCCAATACCTTGATGATGTCCGACGACGGTTGGCATACCTCCAAATGCAGATTTCAAATTTCAACCTGTCACCACAAAGAATCCGGTAAATTCGTTCTCTATTTTGTCCAATGCAACTTACTTATCTCGCTCAATGGGAAATTCTGCAAGATTTTTGGTAGGAGAAAAATTAAATGGCCAAAATTATTTCTCGTGGTCCCAATCAATCAGAATGGTCTTAGAGGGACGGCACAAATTCGGGTATCTGACAGGAGAAATTCCGAAACCTATCCCGAGCGATCTTCAAGAAAGAAACTGGAAAGGGAAGGATTCTCTATTACGCTCTGTTCTCATCAATAGTATGGAGCCACAGATTGGCCGCCCTTTATTGTATGCAGCAACTGCCAAAGATATCTGGGAAGCAACAAGAGACCTGTACTCAAGCGACAGAAGGCATCTCGACTTTACACACTACACAAGCAGGTCCAAAAGTGCAAACAAGGGACCATGGATGTCACGTCCTACTTTAATAAACTGTCAATGTATTGGCAAGAGATGGACCTATGCCGAGAGATTGTCTGGAACTGTGCGCAAGATGGGGCTCAATACTTGAAACTTGAAGAGACCGACAAAGTGTATGTCTTCCTGGCGGGATTGAACCCCAAATTTGATAGTGTTCGGAGTCGCATATTGGGTCAACGACCTACACCCTCCCTCAGAGAAGTTTGTTCAGAGATACGACTGGAAAAGGATCCATCGCATGCTATGAACAATCTTGTTGCTGTTTCCACTGATGCAGCAGCCTTTGTTACAAAGGCGCCTAGTGCAGATGGTGATAAAAAGCCCACTCCTGTCTGTGAGCATTGTAAGAAGCCATGGCATACGAAGGACCAGTGCTGGAAGTTGCACAAGAGACCCCCAAACAGTAGGCGATGACAGACTAATGACAAATCAAATTCTAGGTGTGCCCTCGTAAGTGACTCGGTTAATGAGAATACTCATCATCAGTCCTCAACCGACAATAAGAACAACCTGAGTGCGGTCGAGGTGAGTGTTATTGCACAATCAGGTACATTTCCCTCTTTTGGCCTTATTAGCATTAATGGCAAGAAACCTTGGATTGTAGATTCAGGGGCCACAGATCACCTTACCAGTTCTTCAGATCTGTTTTTCATACTGGCCGAGTGCGGGGAATGAACGTATTAGAATTGCAGACGGGTCCTTTGCCCCAGTTGCAGGGAAAGGACATACCTCCCCGTTTGATGGTTTAGTACTGCGTGATACTCTACATGTGTCTAAAATCTCATATAATCTTTTATCTGCCAGTAAAATTACGAGAGATCTGAATTCCAAGGCAATTTTCTCACAAGATTCTGTTGTGTTTCAGGACCAGAAGTCGGGGATGACGGTTGGCACTGCCCGGCATGATAGGGCACTCTACTTCCTTTCTGATGATGCTTCTTCTAGGGAGGATCATAGAACTGGTTTTATGTCTTTAAATTTTTCTACTTCCGAAGACGAATTTATGTTATGGCATTATCGTTTAGGACATCCAAACTTTCAAGATATGAAATATTTGTTTCCGTATTTATTCCGCAATGTTAATATAACCTCTTTAAATTGTGATGTGTGTATTCGTGCCAAAGTCGTGTTACTTTTCGTTCTCAACTTTATAAGCCGTCCAGTCCCTTCTCCCTATTCATAGTGACGTCTGGGGACCCTCACCTACTACTACCTCCACTGGCAAACGTTGGTTCGTCACCTTTATAGACGACGACCACACCTGCCTTACTTGGGTCTTCTTACTTACTGATAAGTCTGAGGTATCTTCTGTCTTCCAACAATTCTATACAACTGTTGAAACCCAGTTCCGTGAAAAGATTGGAATTTTGAGGAGTGATAATTGGCGAGAGTTCTTTAACACCTCTTTCCGAGACTTTCTTGTGTCTAAGGGGATTGTCCACCAGAGCTTGTGTGCTTATACTCCCCAACAGAATGGAGTAGCCGAGCGTAAAAATCGTCATCTGGTAGAAGTCGCCCGGTCCTTAATGTCTGTCTCTTATACACATCTAGATGTGTATAAGAGACAGCTTGTGTGCTTATACTCCCCAACAGAATGGAGTAGCCGAGCGTAAAAATCGTCATCTGGTAGAAGTCGCCCGGTCCTTAATGTTGTCTACCACTCTTCCGTCCTATTTGTGGGGGAATGCCATTCTTACTGCCGCCACCTCATTAATCGCATGTCCTCTCATGTCCTTGACTTTCATAATCCCTTGGACCTATTCAAAGAATCTTATCCGACTACTAGCTTGATTTTCGATGTTCTCCTCCGGGTCTTCGATTGTGTCGCATTTGTCCATTCCCATGGTCCAAATCGCACAAAATTCACTCTACGTGCTCAGAAATGTGTCTTTGTTGGGTACCCTCTCCACCAACATGGGTATAAGTGATATCATCCGTCTTCTCATAAGTATTTTGTCTCCATGGACATTACCTTCCTTGAGGATCAGCCCTTCTTTACCGTTAGTTCTCTTCAGGGGAGAGCTTGGGTGAAGAGACTAACTGGTCTTCCTATGCTATTCCCTTAGAATCAACCCCTATTCCTTCTCCCAGTTCTGAAAATGCCTGTCCAGTCCTTCCTACCAACCAGATTCCATGGATAACCTACTATAGGAAGAATCTTAGAAAGGAAGGGGCGCCACCTGTTGAACAGTCGGCTTCGGTCCATGAATCAGACCCTGTATCAGGTCCAGGTACATGTATTCCTGAAGCTAATGATGTTGATATATGTATGGAGACTGACAAATGCAAAGAGGATAAGGACGAAGGAGGTGGCAATATCGAAAATGTGACAGATGAGGAGACAGCTGAGAATGATAGCAGTAAGGAAAAAATGCCAGCAATTGGTGAGGAAGTGGAGGGTATTACTGAAATTCCTGATATACAGATGACCGATCATGCTGAGAAACCTGGAGAGTTGAAAAATCATGATGTCTCTCTCGATCTTCCTATAGCGCTGAGGAAAGGTACTCGTTCATGCACGAAGTACTCTATGCATAGCTACAGGACATATAGTAATCTGTCTCCCGAATTTAAAGCTCTCACTACCAACTTGGACGTTGTCATGATCCTAAGCAGTATTCGTGAAGCAATGGAGAGTCTTGAATGGAAAACGATTGTTATGGAAGAAATGAAGGCTCTTGGGAAAAATGGAACTTGGGAATAAGTGTTTGTACCTGAAGGGTACAAGACAGTTGGATGCAAATGAGTGTTCACTGTAAAGTACAAATCAGATGGGATGATTGATCGGTATAAGGCCAAACTAGTTGCTAAAGGCTTCACTCGGAAATTCGGAGTTGATTACTCTGAAACATTCTCTCCTGTGGCCAAACTCAACACTATTCGAGTATTGTTGTCTATTGCTGTGAACAAATATTGGCCACTTCACCAGTTAGATGTTAAGAATGCATTCCTGAACGGAGAATTTAAAGAGGAAGTCTATATGAGCCCCCCTCCTGAGTTCGAGAGTCAGTTCAAGCACAGGGTATGCAGACTAAGGAAGTCGTTATATGGGTTGAAACAGTCTCCAAGGGCTTGGTTTGACAGGTTCACCACATTTGTTAAAGCACAGGGATATAAACAAGGGCACTCAGATCATACACTGTTGAAGTGGCCAATCATTTATTCCATCTTGAGGGTTGTTCGTTGCAGAAGCATCTCAAGTATGTCTCGAGGCATCGGTTGACTCTCTCGATTTGACCATTTGTTTGCGGGTGGAAAGCGATGCTTCTTTTCAGTTGAGTTCCCAATGAGTTGAACACCTCCCTTCAAAAATTACTCAAGAAAATTGTCTCTGTCCGTTGTAATCAATTTGGGGATGCCGTGATGTTTAACTACCTCTTGGATGAAGGTTTCTACTACTTGTTTAGCTGAGAATGGGTGTTTCAAAGGGATGAAGTGTCCATATTTGCTTAAGCGGTCAACAACCACCAGGATGGAATCGAACCCCCCTCTCTCGGTAGTCCTTCTATGAAGTCCATTGTCCATTCTTCCATTGTCAATTCTGGGATGGGAAGTGGTTGTAACAGCCCTGCAAGTGTCAAGGATTCGGTCTTATTCCTTTGGCAGATTTCACAACTTTCCACATATCTTTTTATGCCTGATTTCATCCCTGGCCAATGCAATTCCCCGTTCATCCGTTTATAGGTTCTCAAAAATCCTGAGTGGCCCCCTAGTACAGAATCGTGGAAGGTATGTAATAGGGACAGAATTAACGATGAACTTCGTGGTATCACCAGCCTTCTTTTGTATAAAAGCTTGTTGTTCTTCCATTGATACTTAGGCTTGCCTTCTGGATCTTCTTTCAATAATGCAATGATCTTTTATAGTTCTTCATCTTGTTCTACTTCCTTAAGGATAAGCTCCACATCTACTACGGTAGAGGAAAACAAGCTTTGTAGCTCTGTTATCGGGGATACGCGCGATAGAGCATCCGGCTTTATTTAAAAGTCCCGACTGATATAGTATTTCAAAATCATAGCCTAAAAGCTTGGTGAGCCAATGTTGGAATTGAGGTTGTACCTCTCTCTGCTCGATTAAAAATTTTAAAGCCTTTTGATCGGATATAACCATGAACTTCCCTCCCAACAGATAGTGTCTCCACTTTTGAACTGCTAAGACCACAGCCATCAATTCCCTCTCATATATGGATTTGGCTTGGGCTCGCGGAGAAAGTTTTTGGCTGAAATAAGCGATTGGTTTATCCCCTTGAGATAGCACGACTCCCAACCCTGTTCCAGAGGCATCTGTTTCTATGATGAATGGTTTGCTGAAATTGGGCAATGCTAAGACCGAGCAAGAAACCATTTGTTGTTTTAAGTCTTCAAATGCCCATGACGCCTACTCATCCCAATTAAAACCATTCTTTTGGAGTAATCTCGTGAGGGGAGCTGCTCTTATGCTGTAACCTTTCACAAACCTCTGGTAATACCCGGTCAATCCCAGAAATCCACGCAGCTCTGTCGCATTTGTAGGGCAAGGCCAATTCACCATTGCTTGTATCTTTTCACCATCAACCTCAATCCCTTGTGGAGAGATCCAATGCCCCAGGTATTGTATGCGTCCTTGACAGAAAGCGCATTTCTTCTGATTGGCATACAGCTGATTATCCCTCAGAACGTTAAATACTACTCCCAAATGTGTTTCAAGGGTAGACAAATCAGGGCTATAAACCAGAATATCGTCAAAAAACACAAGAATAAAGCGGCGTAGGAAGGGTCGAAAAACCTGATTCACGAGGGATTGGAAAGTGGCTGGGGCATTGGTGAGACCAAAAGGCATCACTAAGAATTCATAGTGGCCTTTGTGGATGCGGAACGTTGTCTTCTCGATGTCTCCTTCCCTCATTTTGATTTGGTGATAACCGGACTTGAGGTCAAGCTTGGAAAAAACCACTGCTCCATGTAACTCATCAAGCAGTTCTTCAATAACAGGGATCGGAAACTTATCGACAATAATGGCTTGGTTAAGCTTTCAGTAATCCACACAGAATCGCCAGCCCTCGCCCTTCTTCTTAACCAACAACACCGAACTCGAGTAAGGACTTCTGCTTGGCCGTATAAATCCAGCTTGCAACATTTCTTGCACCAGTTTTTCTATTTCTTCTTTCTGCGCGTGACCATACTTATACGACCGAACGTTGATCGGATCCTGTCCCTCTTTGATGATGATACGATGGTTGACTGCCCTATTAGGTGGGAGGGTTGCTGGCATTGCAAAAACATCTTGGTTTTGTTCTAAGAGAGCCGTGATCATTATTGGCAGCTGAGTTGGAGTTTTTCCTTCATTTTCCTTCTCTACCCCTCCTTCGTTTTCAATCTCTAAATGCTGGAAATCAACTAAGAACCCTAAATCATCCTCCTTCCATTGTTTACTCAAGGTCTTGAAGGACACTTCTGCTTTTGTAAGAGAAGGATCCCCTCTCAATGTTACATGTGCCTCTCCTGACCAAAAATCCATGGTTAATGACGGCCAGTGGATGCCCATGAAACCTGTGGTGCACAACCACGACATTCCCAATACCACATTCATCTGCCCAAGTTCCATTGCCAGAAAATCCTCCCTTAGTACCAGCCCTGGTAGTTGCAGTTCTACATTCTTACATACCCCTTTGCCTTCTATTTCGCTCCCATTGCCGATTACTACTCCAAACTTCGTTTGATGTTCTAACGGTATTTCGAGCTCCCTCCTGTATCTTGATGGATGAAATTGTGCGTCGCTCCCAAGTCAATGAGCACCAACACTTCCCTTCCCCTTATCTCTCCTTTGAGTTTCATAGTTCCCTTTGCTTAGAACCCAAGTAAGGAATTCAACGCTAGCTCTACCTTCTCCATAACCTCAGTGTTTTCCAATTCAAACTTCTCTTCCTCTTCTTCAACTTCTTCGACTACCGGATCCTCTTCCTTGTTGGCTATGAAAAGCATGAGTTGCCTGTTCTCCCTTACCTTACATCGGTGCCCAGGCGCGTATTTCTCATTACATCGAAAACACAATCCCTTGTCGAGCTGGTCCCTGAATTTCACGTCCAATAGCCTTTTCAGAGGAGCATCCTTCTTCATAGGAAAATGCTTGACCGATATCGCTACCTACTTCATGGGCAAGGTCTCATGACCTTTGCTTTGGGCCTTTTCAACCCACCTACTCCAAGATCCCTCAACGCTAGTTTTAGGGCCAAATTCCTATCGTTCACCAGTTAGGCTTCGCGCATACATTCATCTAACGTTTTGGGATTACGACTAATCACCTCTGCTTGCAACACCGGCTCCAGCCCATTCATGAAGGCGTCCCTCAACACATTCTCCGATAGTTCTGGAAAAGGCGCCGAATATGTGACATTTCTTCACATACTCGGGATACGAGCGATCTTGTTTAATTTTTAGCAACCGAGCACCGAGACTTCCTTCTCCCACGCTTCGATAATGCTCGAAGAGCCTCTTCTTCAGTTCTTCCCAAGTTGTTATGGTTGTCCGATTATTACTCCATCGGAACCAATCCACCTCGTCGGGGGCGAAGCTGATCACGGCAACCTTGACCTTCTCAGCATCGGAAAGCTCATGTATCTCAAAGTAGTGCTCTGCGCGGTACACCCAGGATTCCGAATTCTCCCCTGTGAAAAGAGGTATTTCAAGTCTTTTGTACTTACCTTTATTCGTGCTTCCAACTCCTGCCGATTGGGAAGATTCCGCTTCGTCCACCCTTCCTTTTTCTTTGATCGTGCTTCCTTCTGTAAGCATCGTTTCTTCCTTTCTTCGAGCGGAATTGCTTTCTCGGACCTCCTCAGTAAGCTTCTCGAGGTTCTTACATAACCCGCTCAGAAGTTCCCTCAAACCAGCCATCTCTTTTTCAGTAGTCTCCAACCTTTCTTCCATTTGCTTCTGAGTCATAGCTCGAGTCTTCTCCAGGATTGTGGCTCTGATACCACTTGTTAAGACCCTCTGTTCTTCTTCGACCTATTCCACCAACACTCTTACAAGAACAAGAAAAACAAACGGAACCAAAGAAGCAAGAATAAGCAAACGATGAGATTAAGTACTTAATAAATCCAACGATCAACAGACAAGAAATACAAGAGCTACTATCCTTTAACCAAGATAGAAAAACAGAGAACAAACAAATTAACCCTAAGAACCCAGCAGGAATTCGAGAGAGCTGGGAAATCCCTCCATGAAGACACTCCTCCTTATCCCCCCCCCCCCTCAAGTTACCGGGTGCCCTATTTAATCAGCCGCTGGTGGTCCCTACCTCACCGAAATTCTCTCCCAACATTTCTCCTAACCCGTCTTTGCCCCTCCCACTGCTTCCATAATCGATTTTCCTTGCACATTTCCCCTTTTACCCTTTTATAAGTGTAGATTATTGGGGGTTTTACAGAAATCTGGCTGAAGAAGGTGTTGTCTAATCTTCACCAAGATAGTGAGCTTCCAATGAAATTGTTTTGTGATAATAAAGCAGCAATAAGCATCGCAAACAATCCAATCCAACATAACAGAACCAAAAATATAGAGATTGACACACTTCATCAAAGAGAGGCTAAATAGTGGAAGCATTTGCATCCCCTATATTCCCTCAAACCAACAAGTGGCAGATGTTCTCACCAAGGGTTACTTAGGCCAAACTTTGATTATTGTATCAACAAGTTGGGCTTTATTGATATTTATGCCCCAACTTGAGGGGGAGTGTTGAAAGTAGGGTTTTAACCTCACGTCCTTCTCAATCGTTGAGAATGTCTCGACGTAGTGGAAGGATTGTAATTGTCTTCAGCCCTAGGGTTCTCTAGGGTCTATTTATTCGCCCTGTTCCCTTGTATTCAGTGTATCAATTCAATAATAAGAAAAAGATCTGTATCGTGGTTTTTCTCCCTGTTCTAGAGTTTCCACGTAAACTGTGTTGGTCTCTCTTTTCTTCTCTTCTCTTCTCTTTTATATTTCATCAGATACCATATATTCCAACAGACAAAACTTTTGATATGGTAGAACAGGAGAACCACCGAAAAATGATAAACAATAATGAAAAGAACTTATGTGACAGTAAAAACAATTAATCACCATACCTTATTTTCTGAAATATGTAATCAAGGTCAGATTTCATAGAGTTTAAAAGACGAGTATTTCTGGATAGATCTCCAGACACTTCAGCATAGCAATGCTCTGAAAACTCGTTGAAATGAGAGAGGACTGCATTGCTATCCTGCAATCTCCCCAATCTACGATGAGTGATTCAATGGCACAATCAAACAATGACAATAATAATAATAACAAATTTTCATAAAAGAAAAATATCAAACAGTTCGAAGATTAAGTCGGTACAAAACCCCAATTTGGGTCCTAATTTGTCAAATTTCACCTCTACTGTTGACAGCAATTCTGATAAGCAAAAGAGCTAAGAAGCATGGACACAGATATGAGATATGGATACGACACGATACGATACTGATACGGCAACACATCATTTTCTAAAAGTTTAGAACATGGATACGGCAAGGACACGTTTAAAACATACATTTTTAAACCTATATATCATTTTTAAACGAGAAGGAAATTTAAAGTTAATGAGTTTATTCATTTCTATGCTTAAAAAATTAATTTGATGTATTTCGCTCAAATTTTATTATTTTTTTTCTTATATATGTTGAACTTAGTATATGTAAGAAGTGTTTGATATACCAAATGCTAGTCCTATTTTGACTTTATACAACTAGCATACTAACAAGTTTCCGATACATATCCAACAAGTGTCCAAGTGTCCAACACGTGTCGGACACGGACACGCTAGTCAAACTAAAATATCCCTGCTTCTTAGCAAAAGAGTGAGAAACATAACTTACATGAGGTGTTGCAAATGGTTGAGAGAGTTCAAATCATCATTATTCATCAAAGTTTTGAACTCCTGAGAGAGCTCCTCCGAGGCTATTCTTATTGACTCACCTTCTGCCCGCTGCTCCATCGTCTTTATAACAACCCCAAATTTAGCACTTAAATTAGGGAACATTGTCAAACTTGATAAAGTATTTAAACGGGGCAAAACAGCATAACTAAAACAACAAAACTAGCCCATTACTTTTTTACTATAAAAAAAAAGAACAATCCAAAACTTTTGAAATAAATATCACTAAACAATCAAGTCCCAACACATAAGAAAGGACATTCAAGTTTAATATACCTCTAATAACAACCAAACTTCTAAAACAGTTTGACAACTCCAACACAAATTTCTAATTCAGACTTTAAAGACAAACAATAAAGAACGAATGAATGACAAGACAACCAATCCACAACTTAACCCAATTACTTTAAGAAATACTAGTTAAAGTACCATAAAACTAGCTAATTAATGGTCCTTATTCGTCATCCCTCATCTCCTGCTAAGCTAAGGAAGAAGTTTATTAAAGCACAATTCCAACATATTGATCATCTCTACCTAACCCTTTATTTTGGAAAAAGATTCACATGCTAACACTGAGTTTCACAACCAACACCTAAAAAAGGTGTAAAGTTCCAAATGAAACGAGACTTTTCTTATTTTACACCAAAACCAATGTCTATCATATTGTAGAAAGCAAATCATAGTGGTATATTTGGAGTCTCGACCCATTAGATTCCTTTATCTTCCCAATATAACAAAAACTTTCTTTAACACTTTTCTTTTCCTCACACTAAACTTTATTGAGACCAATAAACTCAAGTTGCTCTTTTCTACTTTTCAAGTGAGAGATGTGTTAGGAACCAAGGTAGTATGGGATGCCTTTGTCCCACATTGGTTAGAATGGGATGACCAATGTGGTACTTAAGTGGCTTGGCTCTCCCATCCCAATAGCTAGCTTTTGGGGTGTGGTTCTCCAAGGTGCATAAGTACCTAACAATGGTATCAAAGCCGGTTTTCGACGTTCCGAAGTGGGAGGGTTTTGACTAAGTGTGGCCGAGTGAAGTACCGCCGGAGTAGCTGCCGGGACGTCGGCTTTCCAAGGATCGGGTATTGTTAGGAACCAAGGTAGTATGGGATGCCTTTGTCCCACATTGGTTAGAATGGGATGACCAATGTGGTACTTAATTAGCTTGGCTCTCTCATCCTAATTGCTAGCTTTTGGGGTGTGGTTCTCCAAGGTACTCAAGTACCTAACAATGGTATCAGAGCAGATTGTCGACGTTCCGGAATGAAACTGGCGGAGGGTTCTGACTTAAACCCCACGTGAGTAACACAGGAAGCCGATTGTCAACTTCCCCCCTTTTTTCTTCTGGTTATAACACAAGAAAAACCAAAGTACCCTAATTCGATCCATCTAACTTAAACCCCACGTGAGTAACAATAACCTGTCGTCCCCTTAAAATTTGACTCAAGAGTCACCAGCTTCACTGACTAGCAAACCAAAACACTTTGGTTCTTTAACATACCTTTTTTTTTCATGAACAAACCAACTACTTTAATCTCATACCAGTACCTGCTCTGTTGTGACTCAATTTCCTTTTAGCATCACCATTTCCACCAATTAGCAAAACATAACACTACTTCCATAGTTGTTTCTCATCTTAACAACCTATCTACTATCTATTTTCTTACCTCCAGTCTCATAGCACTATAAAACTTACTATCCAATTTTCTTACATCCAGTGTCATAGCACTATAAAATTTACTATCCATCAACATGTTTGAATTAAAACGTCTTTTCTCTAATAAAGTCCAATCCTCCCATGAGCTAAGCTAGTGTCAAGTGGCCTCCTAACACCCTTTTTCTGTGGAGTCAACTAAACAACCAACACATACTTTTATCTAATCAATAAACAAACAATAACAATCAACCGGTACATAAAGCTATATAAATACTTTTAAGCACAACTATCAAAAAAAAAATTTTAACTGTTGATACATACTTGACGATGACAGAATCCATTAATAATCATAGGGACACTTGGGACTAAAAATGTAACTCAGTCAACGAAATATCCATGGGCTCTAATACCAACCGTAATGACTCGACTTTCCGTGACCTCTATCTACGGTCATTACCAAATGCATGCAATTTCAAATCCAAAATTAGTTAATCATTTTAACATTAAATAATTTTTTTAAAATAAATAAAACACTGTCAAGACAATTTAATGAAAAGCCAAAACAAGTCTTTAGTTTGGATCCCTAAAAAACGTTAATTTAGAAACATTTAAAGTTAAAACTGCTATTTCAATGGATCACATTAAAGCACCAAGGCAATCTTGAAAATATGATAATAGGTGGAAGCAATGACACTAGTCCCATGACTCTATCACAGATCACCTTGTCATGCACCCAGTGCATTCTTGCCTTTACCTAAAAAATATTTAAAGAAAAGAAAGAACATTTAAAATACTCGGTAAGTTACCTCACTACTAGTCAAGTCATGCAATCATGAGTTCAAAAATCATTAAAACTGGTGGGACCTAAAACTTAGCCAAAATCCGGCCAAAACTATGCCATTCCAGGCTAAAATCTTTGCCAATCCTCATAAAGTTTTGTCATTCTAGGCTAAACTGTGCAACTCCAAACAGAAACTATGTCATTACAGGCTTTGTCATTGTAGGCATCATATCAAGTTCGTAAATCCATGAACATACACACACGCACGCATGAAGTCCCACATAAAATCACAAATCATGCTAAAAATTCTAAACCTGGCTAATAACATAAAATTATCATAGTCAAACACATATAGAGCCACGTTTAGTCAACATTCATCACAAAATCATTCAGTCAGTAATAATATCATATCATTCGAACAGTAGTGTCACTTACCCTGAAATTGAATCTCAACTATATCCAAATAATCTTCCTTTAGCTTACTGAAGTCTCAATCCACACCTAAATCATAAGCCAGAATTACTTTCAATATTTAGGGCCTACAACCACAGCGCCCCCCCCCGCCACCCCCAAAAAAAAAACAATATTTCGGTACTTACTGAAAATCCGCTAAGAAATTATTGGTACGTGCTGTAAAACGGTATTAGTCTCCCCAAAACATCAAATCTATGACCAAAACGCCATGGGTTAACAAAATACAGCATTGCTAGGTTTGTGGGTAGCAAAATTCATCCAAGAAACTTAATCAAACGCTACCTGAAACACCCGCCGGCGTGGGTCACGGCGGTGGCTGGGTGTTCGACGGCAAAGCTGTGGCTAGAGCACTGAAAATAGAGACCAAACGAAGAGAAAAGTGCTAAGAAACCAAAGCCCGTGAGAAAGAGGGAGAAAGTCGAGAGTTAGAGAGAGGGATCGAACAAACCCCATTGAACGCCGATTGACGGGCTGTACAGCGACGACGAGCGCGAGCGTGCGACGACAACCGGTGATCGGAGGCTGGCCTGCGGCGAATGGATCTGCAAGAGAGAGTGAGAGAGACGAAAAAACCTGATCACTAATTCTTTTTCTCTTTTTCTTTGTTAGATTAAACCGTAGGTTTACGGCTTAACCTTAGTCAAATTTCAAACCGGTTTGATAACGTTTTTATCTTCTTTCTGTTTCATGTTTTTTTTATGAATTAGAAACGATAATATGTTTAGTAATTATTTTTTTTTCTTGTTTGTTAGGTTGTATTTGAGATTATTGTAACTTTTAAAATAATTGTTGTTGATTGTGTTTTTAGGAAAATCAACTATAAAAATTAAAAAAATAAAATAAAATAGTGTTTGATAAATTTCACTTTAAACTTGAAAAAAAAATAAGTTAGATAATTGGTAAATAAATAAAAAGAACATTTTATTTGAGATATAATAACTAAAATAGATTTATAATCAACCTTTTTAATTTTTTGTAATTTAAAATTTTAAATAATTGTTTAGTATGATAATTTTTTTTTGTTATAGACTAATTTTTAAATATTGAGAAAAATAGTTTTATTTAAAAAAAATGAATATGATACACTTTTTTAAAAAATGATGCATTTAACTCAAAAAAAATAGAAAATAAATTTGATTGGATGAGAAATAGATAAATATATAAAATAAATCTTCTTTTTAAAATATAAAATTTGAAAATTAAAAATTCTACCTGACTTTATGAGAATCTAAAATCTAGAAGAATATTGATTTTAAAGTCAATGTGAAATTAACCCTTCTAGAAGTGATTTTTTTACCAAACGCAAAAAAACGATTAAGATTTTTTCAAATGGCTTTTTGAAACCGCTATCGCAATGCCAAACTTAGCTTTAAACCGAAACTTGTTTAATAATTATTTCTTCTCATTTTTCTCTTTTTAATGTTTAAATATAATTTAGTTATATAACATAAAAATACATAATATGCATCCCAATGTGTGTCTATATATATATAGATATAGATATAGATATATAAATATATAAATATATCGGAGTTGATGCCCTAAATCTCATAGGGTCGTATAGTTTGTAAACATGGTTGAACAAACTCATTATGTATTTAATAAAATATTTGATATTTTATTCATTGTCTATAAAATATATGATATTTTAGTTGCATCAACCATAAATCAATAAACTAACCTCCAAGGTTATCTTTGTAACTTAAACACGTATGTGGAGACATACATGTGGATCATGTTTAAGTGATAACCTAAATGGTCTGTAATAGATGGATAAAGTTGGGTACCTTATCTTGGTGACACTACAAATGATCTGATCCTGATCATTCATGTATAAACATGTGAGCGGAGATATTCTATACAAAGGAGTTTGTATAAGATCGGACCACGAAATGTTTAGTCTCATTATATAACACCGTTCATAATATAGACTTACATTTCACCAGGATGACCATAGGTAACATGACTTGAATCCGGAGTGAGTTGTGAACTCCTGCCTATGAGGGTGGTCCTTTGATTTGTATGGGTGAGAATGGTCAGATCGCCGACTCAACAAGCCTACCATTTTGGGGATTCGTCTGATTAGGGAGTTGGGAATACAGCTATACAAAATGGAATTCACTCATTCCTCGAGGTAGGGTAAGTAGATAAATTGCTCCCTTAAAGGCTGATTCCAAGTCTTGCACAATGTGGCGCCACACCCTCTCTTGGCCTGAAAGGGGTTTAGTCATAGTTGGACTATGATCTATTGTTCATTAAAGGGATCAGTGGTACTTAAGAAGTTAGATGTAACTACAGGGGCAAAACGGTAATTTGGCCTAGCTGTATACGAGCAGTTTTTTAAGGGTCATTATACTGTTGATTGGTTATATCCCATGGATACAGAAATATCTATAGTGCGAAGAGTGCAGTTGTTGGTCTTTAGTGGAGTGCCCGACAGTTAACGGATGGTGAATAATGTAATTAAATAGTTTAATTAATTATTCATGTACCGTTGGAGCTTCAAACTACATGTCCATGAGGTCCCCTTAGTAGCTCAATAGGATTTAGTTGAGAACCAGTTTTTTTTATTAATTTGAACTATTGAAATTAACAGAGTGATTTAATTATATATGATATAACTAAGTTGTTTTAATTATATGCGATATAATTATCATAATGTATTTGATACATTATAACTTAATGGGAGGAAATGAGTATTTGAATGAGATTGAAATATAGTTTCTATGAATTGGATTCATAGTTGTTAAATTTAATATAAATATGATTTATATTAAATATCATATAATAGAGAAAAGAAACTATAGTTTATATTGTATGTTAGATAATATCAAAACTATAGGTTATATGTTATATTTTATATAACATATAATTTAAAATATATATATGTATATATATATAATATGATAAGTTAGTTATCATATTTATATTTATATTATTATTATTATTTTAATAATAAGGAAGGGAGTTACAACTCCTTTTCCATTCTTCTCTCCATCCACGTAAGTGGATGGTGGTTATTTATGGCAAGTAGAAAAAGAAAAAGTTTTCTTTTTCTTCTTAAAGGCTGTTAAAAACGATTGAGATACAGTAGAGAAAAAATATAGAAGAGTTATATGTTTTTTGTTCTTGAGTTTTTAGAGTTCTCAATCATCCTCCTACACATTAGGTTTTCCCTCTTAACCAAAATAATCAAAGCCCACCACTCCTGGGTTCTCACCCTGAGAATACCAAGGTAATTTTGTGGTAGTGTCCGGGTTTTGTTCGAGGTTATTCTTGAAGGTCTTCAAGAAATTTATGATTTGTTCGAAGGAAAAATGCGAAGAAAGGTCTGCAAAGGTGAGTTTTCTTGAAACCCTTTCTTTTAAAGCATGTTGTAATTTAGAATTAAATGCATATCTTGTTGTCTGTCTACTGTAAACTTTGTATTAAAAAAAGTAGAATTTGATCGATCAGTTTCAGCCCGAGGTTCTCCCCCATTAGAGTTTATTCAATTGGTATCAGAGTTAGGTTGCAGGTTTATGATTCCAAATTCCATTCTTGTATTGAATCGTTTTACAATAATGGTGGGTTTTATAAACTGCATTCTATTTATGCGATGAATGATTGTGGATGGATTTGTTGATGGATGTTTCGAGATAGAACGTTTTGTTTAAGGCTTTCTTTAATTTACAAACTTTGGTTTGTAAAGGTCTCTACATTTTTTGGCGTTATTTTTGCAATTGAGTCTATAATTTAAAAGTTTTAGTCGTTCGTGATGTTCCGCAGGTTTTAAAGAAGGGTTGCAGAGCGTTGTTTCGATGGAGAAGACGAAACAGAGGTTCCATATCATATAGCTACATCTAAACAATCGTGTAGCTCTTAGTATGCAATCAGGTAGCTTTTGCTACACGATCGTGTAGCATTTGTTAAATGATCGCATAGCTAATGTTACGCGATCATGTAGAGTTTGCTACACGATCGTGTATTCATGAATCTCTTTAAATGTTTTTCTATTCACGAATCTCTTTAAATGTCTCGCTTATCTCGCTCTCGCTTTTATAAGTTTAATTAAGTGGTTGTCTATTCATGAACATTCTGGAAACATCTCGATCACTCTAGATCTCGCTCTCGCTAATCTTGCTATCACTTGTAATCCCTTTTAAAATGTATCGCTTATAAGTTTAACTACTAAAGTTTGTCTATTCATGAATCTCTTACACTTATATCGCTCTCCCTTTTATAAGTTTAATTAACTTGTTGGCTATTCATAAATCTTTCTGGAAACGTCTCGCACTCTCTGGATCTCGTTCTCGCTAATCTCGCTATCACTTGTAATCCCTTTTAAAATGTCTCGCTTATAAGTTTAATTCCTAAAGTTTGTCTATTCATGAATCTCTTCAAATGTCCCGCTTATCTCGCTCTCCCTTTTATAAGTTTAATTAATTTGTTGGCTATTCATGAATCTTTCTGGAAACGTCTCGCTCTCTCTAGATCTCGCTCTCTCTAGATCTCGCTCTTGCTAACCTCGCTATCACTTGTAATCCCTTTTATAATGTCTCTCTTATAATTTTAATAACTAAAGTTTGTCTATTCACGAATCTCTTCAAATGTCTCGCTTATCTCGCTCTCCCTTTTATAAGTTTAATTAACTTATTGACTATTCGTGAATCTTTCTGGAAATGTCTCGCTCTTTCTGGATCTCGCTCTCGCTAATCTCACTATCACTTACACAACTTTCCTCAAGTTTGTCTATTTATGTTACTCAAATGTTTATCTATTCATGTTAGTTCTACACTAACAATTTAAATAACATGTTAGTGAAATTACATCAATAATATACATAATATACATATACGTTAATAATATGGAGTGTTCGTCCACAATTGACATGCCAATTGCATCCTATAGTCACTCATCTTCTCCTGAGTGATTACAGATGGGGCACTACCAGTCATTAAATTTTCTAAGAATTTTACCACAAATATTCCACAATCTAGTGACTTGTGTTGTGTGTTCGTAGAGGTAGGTCGAGATATCTTCCAACGGGACGTTTCTATGTCCAGTTTCCAACGTTTGAAGTCACAGTAGTGAAGAAGTGATGGTAGGGTGTAAGTCAACGGTTCAAGGCAAGACTCCAACTTCTTCTTCGATGTCATGGACGGTAGTGAATCAAATACGAACAACCGGCCTCTATTTAGATCGAATGCAATCAACATCCAATGCTGATCGATGTTTGTTGCCATACACACGAAGTCCACATCTGACCACTTGACGTCGAATTTACCCATGACATAATCCAGAAATGTCTCTTCCCCCATACTATGGCAACATGCAAAGTCGACTTGTTCTTAATATGTTTGTAGACCCTATCTCGAGAATTTAGGTGACTCTACACAACGAAATGAACATTAAAAACACATAATAGTCAACCAACATATTCCTATTCAGAAGTGCAATAAATGGTTACCGTTATTCCCATTGGCAGGATGATGAAACTAGTCATACACATGTCTGGTTGCCTATAGAATTTATCTTTTATGAATTGAAATAGAATATTTAGGATCTGCATCCAGAACAAGATATACGTTAGGAGAGGGGAGTAAACTGTATGTAATTGGTAAAAAGGAAAAGGATCGTAAACTTACGTCGCACTCAACCAATGAACTTGGTTCGGTCAACTCCTGGAAGAAAGGCTTGGATAATGGCCGAGTTGCATTTTCTCAAACCTCGTTATTTGTATTCCTATCAACAATCCAGTTCATCATTTCCGTGAATATAGCAGTTGGAACTTCATGCTCTAAGGAGTATTAGATTGTCACTTTAAATTGTATCGTAGGTACCCCAGGGAGAGGGTACTTAATATTTGGACGATTCAAAGGAAGTTCAACCTTAATTTCCTTCTCTTTGTTATTTTCTTTTTTTGGTTCGACCAGAGGTGTGTATTTATCAACTGCCTTTCTCTTACGTGTTGTTTTTCCTTTATTCTGACAAGATATATTCTAAAGTTTCGTCATCCTTCAAATGATGTGTTTGGTAATTATGTACAGTGGTTAGTTAATATAGTTTTTGTTGATCCTTGGATGAAGGAAGTTGCAACCATCTTTTGACAACTTATCATCGAAGTGTTAGGTTAGTATGCAAGTGAGTATTTTTAAATCATACTAACCAAGATCATTTACAAATAGTACTTATTGTTGATTATGATGCTAAAGCTCTAAAATTAAGTGGCAGGGAGTGAGTTGAAGTGAAGAGTATTTGTAAGCATATTTCTTAATTTTGAAAGCAACCATATGAGATAAGGTAAGAGCTTATTTTCTAACATTAATCATTTCTCTATTAGCTCATAGAAATTCTTATTGGACAAGAATAAATATTCCATAAACTTCTTCCATTTGTATTGTTTTGGATGTTAAAGATGATTTTGTCTTATATTGCCAATAGGAAAAATGTGAGGAGACAACTAGCAAGTAAGTCTAAAGTGATAGATTTAGAGATGAATTTCTTCCTTCACTTCATGAAGTTGCGCTTCCTTTTGAGTCTTTTAGTCATTACTTCTTTATTGAGACTGGATATTTGTATGAGTATTGTCTCCTTTATATTATATTATTTTCAGTTATGAATTTGATATTTTTGTTTATGGGCCTTGTTTTAGTAAAAAATTTATTAGACTCGCTAAATAATTAGATATCAAGTTAATTATATCTATTTTTTTAGGGAGAAGAAGTCTACTACATTAGAACTCACAGTTTTCTTGGCGAAGGTTGTTAGTTTCCATGTGATAACTTATTGGTTCAAGCCCATCGAGTTAGCTTCTTCAAACCCCTATGTTGTTACCATGTGTTGGGTGAAATTTTATTTTTCAAAAATAAGAGGGAACCAACCTTTGGTTGGAGAATCCTGTTGGGATTGGTGTCCCAATTCTCTTGGAGTCTCGTTGTTTGTAATTATACACATTGTTCATGAATAAAATAACTGTTATTTCATTCTGGCATTTACTCATATCCAATAAACAAAGCTCCATGGCTATCTTGTGTAAACTTAAGCATGCATATGAGATATACAAGTAGATAATGTCTTAAGTGATAACCTAAATAGGTCTATAATATAAGGATTAAGGAAGGATTCCTGATCCTTGTGACACTATGGATATGACCCGCTTTGTAAAGGTTTACAAGTGTAAACTACTATAGATGGTAGATTCTGACTATTCATGTGGAGACATGCGAGCGCGGGTGTCCTATACAAAGAGTTTGTATAAGACCGGACCACGAGATGACTAGACTCTGTATATAACACCGTTGATACTGGAGACTTATATCTCACCTAAACGACCATAGGTGACACGACCTCAATCCGGAGTGTTTTAGGAACTCCTGCCTTTGAGGGCGGTTCTTTGATTAGTATAGGTGAGAGTGACCAGATTGCCAACTTAACATGCCTACCTTTTTGGGGATTTGTCTGATTTGGGAGCTGGAAACTCAATACACAAGATGGAATTCACTCCTTCCCCGAAGTAGGGGTAAGTAAATAGATTGCTCCCTTAAGGGCTGATTCCGGGACTTGAACATAGTGGTCATAGCTTCTGTTTGGAAGAGAGGACTCAGTCATAGTAAGACTATGACTTATGTTCATTAGAGGGATCAGTAGTACTTAAGAAGTTAGATGTAACTAGAGGGGCATAACAGTTATTGACCGAACTGTACTTACGAGCGATCTGTGAAATGTTGTTGCACTATTGATTGGTTAAGATGGACACATAATATCTTTGTAGTAAGAAGAGTTCGGATGTTGGTCTTTAATAGAGTGCCTGGCAGTTAACGGATGGTGGATCCCGTGACTAAAGAGTTTCGTCAGTTATTCACGTACCATTGGAGCTTCGAGCTACAGGTCCATAAGGTCCCCTTGGTAGCTCAATGGATTCAAGCTGAGGGATCAATTTTTGGTGTTGATTTGAATTGTTCAAATTGACAAGAGGTAATTCGATTATATATAATATGATCAATGTGGTGTATGAGATACATCTAATGGAGGATTAATGTAAATGAGATTTACATTAAGAGCCATGGAATAGAAAAAGAGCTATGGTTTGTATGTTTCATGAGATTAAATATTAAAACTATAGGTTATAAATATAGTATGATAAGTTGGTTATCACTTATATTTATAATAATATTAATTATTGGATAATTATCTCTTTTTCTCTAATAACCAATTGAGTGGGAGGTTTTTGGTGGTTTCATGGTAACCGTGAGATACAAGGAAAAATATTTTCCTAATTTTAGTAAGATTTGCAAAAATTGTTAATTTGAGATTTCTGATCTCGGAAATTACTCATGAAGAGTTGTCAAGTAAATTAGATTTATTAAGCGACAATTTGGAGTTGGCTAAACAATCATGGAGTGTTCTTACACGATAGACATTGAGCTAGACGATAAGCTAAACGATTGCATAGTTTTTCCTAGACGATCGCATAACTTTTACTAAACGATTGGGCATCGACCTTATGATAGGTTGTTTCTCCACTTGCTCAATTGTTTACACGATTGTTCTTCCTCCGATTTTTGCTCTAACCAAGTCTACACAAAGCCCACCCTCTAGATTCTTACATCGAGAATACCAAGGTAACCTTCTTGGTGGTGTCATACTCAACTCGGCACAGTCGAGGTTCTGTGGAGGTCGTTTGTCATGTTCGAGGTGTTTGTGACCTTGGCGATTGTTTTGTTCGAGTTCACCGTGATCGTGCAGTGTAGCGGTTGTGTTTGACGAACGTTCGTGTGTTGTTGTGTTGCAGTGATCGAGCGTTTATGATCAAGAAAATTGAAGATGAGTCTTCAAAGGTTTGTTAGTCTTATTCCTTGATCATGTTCTAAAGCATATTGTAATTTCTATTTTATGCATAACCGTATGTTTCCATTTGTGATTGTAATTGTTGTTGTTCATGTACAATTGAAATTTTGGAAAGGTCCTTCCATTACTCATGGAAATTCTCATGTCTTCTGATTTCCTTCAAATCCCACATTGGAAAATTTTGAATTGGAAGTCTCCCTTTTGTACTCCAACCTTGGGCTTTGGGTTTAGACCTCAAGGGGTACCCATGTTTTGAAGGGAGTGAGAAGATAGACCAATGTGGTTTGTGTGTGTGTGATTATTTTTCTTTAATAAAAATATTTTTATTTTTATTTTATTTTGTATTTATCTCTTTTAATAAATAAAACCGAAAAAATTTGGTCCTTGGCGCAACAATGTGCTCCGGCGCCTTTTTTGGCCCGCATTTGCATGTTCAGAGGCTGCCCGCCTCTCTCCTCTCACACAGGTAGTTCCACCGCTGAAGGCCTATAAAAGGCATGACCTTCAACAGTTCAGAGAGCGAATTACTACATCTTCCATTCTTCCATCGAAGGCTCTCCCTTGCCTACTTTCTCCTCCACTTTCCGTTTTTGGAGCAGTCAGTTAGAAAGGGTGTGTATTCTGGTCAGTAACAGTACATTTTCGATCAGGTTTTCTTTTGGGTTGTTTTATCCTGGGGACAACGTGGAAATATTCTTGACGTGCTTCCACACTTGGGTAGAGCTGCGAAACGTATTAAAGAGAGCGAGCTCCACGACTCAGCTTATAATGAGTTTCTATTTTATAGGTTCCGTTCTTTGCTCAACCTCCGTGACCTGACCATTTTCTGCTGTTCTGTTCGTTGTCTGAGGGTCTTACCGTTAACAACAAGTTTAAGACGGTTTCTGCCACATCACTAATGGCGCTCACTAGCAACAACGACGTTATGACATATGACCTCAACCGTCTATTCCAGTTCGAAGGAGGAAACTTCAAATGGTAGAAGCAAAAGATGTTGTTCTTTCTTACCATCAAGAAAGTTTTCGATACTTGTACCAGAGATAAGTTGATCGTTCCTTCAGAAGAACCAGGACAATAGATAAAAGAAGCTGCTACTGGGAGGATAGAGACTTTCTCTGTAAGAACTTTATTTTAAATAGTTTGATTGATGATCTGTATGACTACTACAGTATAATGAAGACAACGAAGGAGGTCTGGGATGCCCTGCAAAAGAAGTACGACACCGAGGAGGTTGGGTCAAAGAAATATGCTATTAGTCGTTATCTCAAGTTCCAGATGACGGATGACAAATCCATGGAGGCCCAGTCCCATAAACTCCAGAAGATAGCCCACGAGATAATTACTGAAGGTATCCCTCCAGACGAACAATTCCAAGTTGTTGTTATTATTGATACACTACCCCCTTTGTGGAAGGATTTTAAGAACACTTTGAGGCATAAGACCAAGGAGTTCTCCTTGGAGAGTCTTATCACTGGGCTAAGAATTGAGGAGGAAGTTCAGAAGAAGAACCAGAGGGAGGAAGTGAATGTCGTACTTGGGAAACCCACCTCTGCCATGGTAAAAACTGACCAAAAATCAAAGGAGACAAAGAGAAAAGGTCAGAATCGTGGCTCCAGCAACTAGAACCAATAGAAAAAATAGAAACCCCCTCTAGAAGAAATGGTACAGTTCCTCTACTTTAATTGTAATAAACCTAGACACATGGCTAGGAACTGTAGGAACAGGCGTCGTTCTGCTGGTCAGGCAAACCTGACAAAAGAATCGTTAGTCGCCATGATCATAGAAGTAAATGTGATTAATGGTTGTGAAGGGTGGTGGATAGACACTGGCACTACGTGTCATGTCTGTCACGACCTTAGTCTCTTTAAAACTTATACTTAAACTAAGGATAAGAATATTCTGTTGGGGGTTCACCACTCCACGAAAGTTGTTGGAATCGATGAGGTGGAACTGAAGCTTACNGATGAGGTGGAACTGAAGCTTACCTCTGGGAAGACCCTTACGTTGAAAGACGTCTTGCACACTCTGGAGATAAGAAAGAATTTGGTCTCAGACTATCTTCTCAACAAAGTCGGGTTTACTCAAGCTATAGGGGCAGACTTATATACCCTTACAAAAAATAATGTATTCGTAGAGAAAGGGTATGCAACTGAGGGAATGTTCAAATTAAATTTAGACCTTAATAAAATGAAATCTTCTGTGTATATGTTGTGTTCTATGAATGTTTGGCATGCTAGACTCTGTCATGTTAATAAGAATTTAATTAGTATCATGATTAGGCTAGAAATGATACCTAAGTTATCCACGAATAAATTTGATAAAGTCTAGAATGCATGAAACAGATACACATATATCTAGATAACTACCTAAAAAACTTTCAAATCCAAGAATTTAATTTTAGTTTTAAATTAGTTAACTACTACACATCATCAGAAAGCGAATAATCAATATAAAAACTGAATATAGGTAACATTTGAAAGAATTTCATGGAGGCAAAAAATAATAAGGAAAAATTAGGTAACCTTAAGCTTGTGAACTTAACAATAATCAATAATAAGACCTAAATTTGTTTATATCAATATGGGACGAACACAGAAGAACACAAATAAAATATTTTGAAGACCAAAATATAACCCAAAAAATGATCTATAAGCACATTAATTACCAAACAAAAAGAGGAAAGCAAGACCATCAAACAAGTTTATAATCTTAAATTAATTTTCATTTCAACGCTTCCAAATCTTATGAACCATAATCAACAACAATACCAAAATTTGTTTATACTAAATTTTGAGATAAATTGGAAAGAACAAATAAAATATTAAAGGCTAAAATATAATTTTTTTTAAATAAAAATATACACTTGAACCACATCAAGCAAGACCATCAAACAAGTGCATATTCTTGTACTAATTTTATTCCAATATTTCAAAATCTCTATAAGCTTAACCATTGGAATAAAAACAAAATGAATGAAATAATATTAAACTACTAAATTGAAAACAAATATAAAATGAAAAATTTACCTTTGGAGCAAGCAAACAACTCAAACAACCCACACAAAAATTGTGAAGAGCTTTACTTAACCCATAAGCTTGAACAAATCTGACCCAGAGCTCGAAGATTGGAACAGATATGAAAAGCAAACTTGCACGACCAGATCTGAAGACCCACGAGTAGATCAGGAAAATAGATGATCAAATCTGAAAAACCTACAACAAAATCTACATATCTGATGCCGACGACGAGTTGAACGACGAATGACAATACCGAACGCAGGATCTAAGATCTGACGGTAGCTGCACAAGTAAGATGTTCGATGATTGTAGATCTGACCACACAAGCAAGCTGAATGCTGGCTGAGAACGAGCGCAATGCAGATCTAACAATGGAGATGAATGGTGAGATGTTTATGTGATGTTCGTTTGCTAGCTGACCGCAGATTTGACATCCACAAATGAAGCGAGAAAGGAGAGAAGTGAGATTTGGTCAAATGGAAGAGGGTTTGGAGGAGAGAAGTAAGAAAGAAGAGAAAAATGGAAGAGGGTATGAAGGAGAGAAGTGAGAAAGAGGAAAGAAGAAAGAGAAGAAATGAAAGAGAAGATAAATTTTACTAAAGAAAAAAATAAATGGGCACCTACAATATCAGTTTTAAATCGACATTGTAGCCTAATTAAAATAAATCAGATCTTTTCTTTTTTTTAGAAAGAAAAACCAACATAATACATCTATGTTTAGTTTTTTCAACCAACATTAAGACCCAAATTTCTTGTAGCGACTTTATTTCGTCTTTCTCTTTCTCCCTTGATTTGAGTATTTTTCTTTTTGAAGTTCAAGATCGTGGTAAACGAGAGAGGTAAGTGATTGTTCTTTTGCATATAAGTTACTAGTTTTGTCGTTTGGTCCTAAAATTTAAACTAGTTTGAGATACAAAGTATTAAAGTACATTTTCTTCTTTTAATGTGACAAACTTACTAACAAGAACTTGGCAATCTCTCATCAACATAACAGCAAAGAAATTCCTAGCTATTAGAAGGCAACGCTTGCTGCTTTGCACTTTATTGGTCTATAATGTTGCATTTATGGAGGAAATTGTAGATTGTTGGAATGTTATATTTTTTTACAATATTGTATTAGTTGGAAAAAATTATTGTTTTTTCGATAGATACTTTCAATATTTTTGGACTGTTTGGTGACAACGTTGGGAGCCATATCGATATTTATTTCTTTGGTCTTATTATTTGGTGAGGTGATATATGTAAAATCAACTTACTTTTGTCAGTATTCTCAGTTACAACAATTTATGTAGATTTTAGGCTAAATTTAGGTAAAAGGATAGAAGTTAGAACATGTTCTCATGTAGATTATTCCTCAACCTATTTGTTTTAGATATGGTTTGGCAATTGGTGCAAGTGGCTTCATTTGTGAAGGTTTTTGAAATTTGTATGCTATATAATATGCGATTGTTGGATTTTTTTTTTTTTTTTTTTTTTTTTTGGTTGTATAGTTTTTGGTTGGTTTAGGAGAATTAGTTCTAGAAGAAAGATAGTCATCTAGTGATCTATCAAGTTAAATTGTGATGAATTAAATATTTATTTAGTTGATTGATTAATTTATTATTTGAATTAAATTATGATAATTTATAAATGATATTTTGTTTTTATTTTTTATTAGGGGATTAAAATGGTGAGATACATTGGAGCCGCATATTTATGGAAGAATGTTAGTATTGCTATCATTTAAACGTCCGTTTTTGTATTGTACAAACTTTTTTGGGATTATATATGTACTTATTTTATTTAAATTATGAATATGCAACTTACTTTATTTAGTATCAGAACTTTGTTAGGAACATGATTTTGACGACTATATTAACTCTTCAGATTAATGCAATGTTTTATTTTACTTTTTTTTTTATGCTATAAATTTGAAGATATTGTTTATATTAATGATTGAAGACGTAGTTGAAATGAAATTACATCTTTCTTTGTCTATACAATAATATAGGCAAACAACTTCAATAAATATATAACACTTTAGAAAATTTATTTGGATGTAAATGTATTATAATACATTGTAGATTAAATAATCTTGATTTTACCATAACATTTGAAGCATTTTGTTACTTATATATATAAAAATATATATTACAAAAATGATTATATATACTATTTCAAAATTGTAAAAATGTTTCAACGGTAATAAAATATTAAAAAAAACGTTATTAAAAATGTTATTATAGATCAATTATAGCATTTTTATTACATTAGAAAAATGCTATTAAAAATTAGGGATATTGAATAACATTGGCTAGAAAGCACGCCTAGAAATGCTTGAAAAGTCTTTTATAACATGTTTTATCACTATAAAACTTTCTATAATGTAATTTTCTATAAAACATGAAATTAATGTTATTGGAAATCAATATTTCATAGCATTTTTAATGGTCTTACAAAAATGCTATGAAAAGTAGGGACTTTCAAAACGTCAACTATGATACCATGTCTAAAAATGCTATTGAAAGTGTTTTATAGCATCTTTTACCATCATAAAGAATATTATTGAAAGTCTTTTATAGCGTTTTTCTACCGCTATAAAGAATGCTATAAAAGACATTCTACAATATTTTTAATCAATGCTATGAAAAGTTTCCATAACATTAAATATATGCTATCAAAAATTGATTTTTTATAGAGTTTTTATAGCGTTAAAATAACGTTATGGAAAGTTGAGGACTTTCAATGATATGGGCTATGACAACATTTCGGAAATGCTATGGAAAGTTTACGATAGTGTTTTTTTAATGCTATCATATGTGATATTTGTTGTAGTGGAAGATTGAGCTCCTTGGTAAATATGAAAAGTAAAAAAAAAAAAAAAAGAAAGAAAGATAAAACTACTCGATAAATGAGTAAGTTCAATAATGTTGCCTATTTATTATCTATGTTTAAGATTCCTGCAAAAATAAGAAAAATCCTTGAAAGTGATCTATGGAACTTTCCAAAGACCAGGTGCTAGCACCGTATAATTTTTTGTGATGTTTTTTAGCTTTAGCAAAAGGATGCCTATTGGAAAACTTTATGGGTAAGGCAGAGCCTTGAACCACCGAGTTCTTAAACCTTGCATGAAATATTTCGAAGACCTAATTTTTGCCATAATGCCTCGAATTTAAGAGGGGACATGAGTGAACCAAGATCATATTTGAATCAGAGGGATCATGAGGACATGAAAGTTAAGAAATGCTTAAAAGAATTGAAAGTCATTAACTATACCAACAAGGTGCATCTTCATTTTTGGTGACACAATCATAAGAACTCCAAAGCTACAATCCTATGTTTGGTGACCTCTTGAGAATTTTCCTAGGATACATGTAAATGAGGGAAAGCATGCTGAAAGGACCAATTTTGATTTGTGGGACAACTTTCACTTCTAGAAAGGGGATACAGGAGAATGTCAGGGCCATCAGGTGTCGAATTCGGATTCCGAATCCTAGGCCTAGGGTGTTATAATTGGTACAGGGAGAAACTAAGCGAAAGTTGGTGGACATATAACATCTCGAATTTTGGAAGGGGACATGAATGAACCGAGATAACATTTAAATGAGAGGGATCCTATAGATATGAAAATATGGTTAAGAAAGACATAAAAGAATTGAAAGTTACTACCTATGCCAACAATGTGCATCTTCATTTTCAATGGCATAATCATAAGAACTCCAAAATTAAGTGTGCTTAACTTGGAGCAATCCTATATTAGGTGACCTATTGGGAATTTTCTTATGATGCATGTGAGTGAGGACAAAATATGATGAAAGAACTGATGTTGATTTGTGGGGACAACTTTCACTTTTAGAAGCATTGAAGACAAGTTAGATGACGTAGCTAAGTCGCAAAGGATATAAGGGAATACCGAGCCATCAAATGTTGAATTCAGGTTCCGAATCCTGGCCTAGAGTGTTACATTAACACAATAAAGGGTAATTTCCCATCCAAACATTCCTTTTCTTATTGTGAATTGCTTCTCTATCGTTGTTTTTCCTTACTGGAACTGCTTCTCTATTGTTGTTAATGTTAGCTTTTACAATATATAAACAAAAGTTTCTATTTTGTTATGGATTTTTCATGATGATAGTTTAAACAGAGCAGAAAAACTATAGAGGAATTGACCAGTTGTTACAACCATAAGTATCTATACTTTGTTTCAACTTCAAGAATGGTAAGATCAAGATCGTTTATTGTGCATTGTTCTAATACTAGAAATTGTTAGTTGCTCCTCCATTGTTTTGAAGCTTCATGAGTGTTAGATAGAAATACACACATGTATGATATACAATCATAAGAAGAATTTTGGGCTTTAATGTCGATTTTAAACCAACATTAAAGGACTTTAATGTCGGTTGCAATCGACATTAAAGGTCTTCAATGAAATTTCCAACTAACATTAAAGGGTTTCAATGTCGGTTGCAACCAATATTAAAGCCCTTTAATGTCGGTTGCAACTGAAGACTTTTTTCAAATGAAACCCTCTTCACCGACATTAAAGCCCAGAATCTGTCCGTTTTTTTTTTTTTAAATTTCGTTGTCCAATCCATTTTTTTGGTCAAAAAGTTAAAAACAACATTATATGTCTCGTGTTGGGTCAAGAAATATCCATCATTGTTTTATATTAAAAAGTATAAAAAATTTTGCATGGCAAGCCCATCAATATTTATCTTCCACCTATGAATTTATATACAAACAAGAATCAATATTTTCGATCCATTACATATACTTATCAAAATATGAAATAAACACACTAATCACCAACATTTGCTTAACAAAACCAGACTTTCATAGAATAGTTACACCAAGCCATCATTTCTCTCATTCACAAATATCAATTAGTATTAATTCCATGAATACTTAACACCAAATACCCCATGAACAAAAAAAAATATTATACATAAATTTTCCAATAATAAACAGATTATGGTTAGATAAATTTGCATCCATTTTAAGCTAGCATTTTCATTCTATTGAGCCAAAAACAAGAATTAAATCCTTACACAAATCGACCAACAAAACTTGCCTATTGGGTTTGAGTTACGTCAATCTCTCCTTGGGTACATGCATTTTTTGTATTGAACTACAAAGAGGAAAAAAAGATAAATTCAATATAAGTTTACGTCCATTTATTAAATTAAAGCTAGTACTATATAAAAAATAAATAATTTACATACGAGGCTAGTAATGGGAGTAGTAGGATTATGCACTATTTCGTATATATACTTTTGCACATAGTGCTGCATCCTACAGAATCTAATTGACGAGGGCACTGCATATAAAGAAGTTGAAAGCAATTATTCTTATATTCGAATGAAATAAATTGTTAAAAAAATGAATGCAAATTTACCCTTACAGGTTTCCATTTTGGAGAAGACCGATGGTGTTGGAGATCGTTCTTGGCTTGCCAGGTTTTCAATCCACTAAATAGTTTGAAAACATTAGTTAAATATAAATACTTCAATTAAGAGCTAAGAAAGTTCAATCACACTTACATATTTATAACTCCATGAAAATCCTCTTGAACCTTACTTCGAAGAGAGTCCAAAACATAAACACAATTTTCTTATAGATTGATTACAATCAAAATCCAATGATAACTATAATAAACAACAATTTTGAAATATTAGTACGTGTATAATGCAAATTAAAAATAACTTAAGAACTTGTATCTACTTACCCTGTCTTATATGGAATAAGGACTAATTGGTCTAAATTAGCCAATTCTAGTTGATTTGCTAAATTTCTGGATCGAATATCTTGAGACTTCATGTGTGGCGATATTCTTGCTTAATCAATTATAAAAAACTTCTTCGTAATTTCACGATCACATTCATCCCAAAGATACCTAAACAAAGTAAAAGTTATTATTTAAACATGAAACAAAGTATACATGAGTGAATCTAGATGAGCAATACTTGCGCAATGTATGTCAAAATACACATGTAATATAGTGTCCTCTTAACAAATTTAAAAGAACTTATGTCATGCATGGTTAAGCACGTACAATTTGATTAAAATTTAAAAGTCACAACAAATAAATTACCTCCAAATCTTCTTTAGATATCTTCTCAGTATCTTCTTCTTCAGATGCACTTAGTGCAACACTTCCAACAGATGATTTGGATTGATGAGATTGTGTGTTGTGAGTTCTTTCTCTTGACACTTTACCATGTCGAACATTTTTTTCACTAGAGCCTCCTTCAATTTCTTGGATCATTGAGGACTTTGGTTTTACTAATTTGAAATATTGAAAATGAGAAACAAAATCACCCATTCCTCTAATACGTCCCCAATGTTCCTCTGTACCCAATGCTTTGGTGAGAACATCTTCACCTTCATAGACTTCAGCCAATTTATCCTGTAAAACATATTACGATTTTCATGCAATATCTATATCATCACAAGTTCCAAACATTATATATATGTCATCTTAAACTTTGCACAATATATACTTACAATCCGATTGGTACATTATCGAGTAACTTCATCAAAGTATTCATTATTTTTTCCTTTTTTTGCTTCTTTCCATAAAGTCGCCCGATAAGAAGGGTCATTCGATAGGTTCTACATGAACATACATATTTAATTAGCATAAACATTTTAGAATAAAAGATTTAATTTAAGTCGAATAACTCACTAATTCTTGGGCAAGATTCGCATAACCCTTCCGAGAAATGTGATGATTATATACATTTCGCACGTCTTTCTTTTTTAAGACGACTAATTTTCTGTACAACAAATCTAGTTGAAGTTACCTATCAAAACAATGATAATGTTGAGATTTAATTTATTGTGAATGACTTGCCTCCCATTCTTCACTCAATCGTTCATTGGCGAACGATGTCCACTGATCTTGCTCTATATGAGAATATTGTTGGGGAGAAAATTGCAAGACCGAGGGTCCATCCTTAAATGAAAGTATGAACTTTTGAGTCAATGTTGTCTTGAAAGTCCGAAACTTCCTAGAGGCAGACATTAGTATACAATGTTTGGACTTAGAGTCCACATCGAACGACATCTGCACAATGAAAAAAGTAGTTAAACAATAAACTAATAAACTACTATGCACATGAATTAAAATTTTAGAAAACATACCACTACACATTAAAAAAGTTTGTCTTTTAAATGGTTTGGAACTTTTTTCCAAGAATTATATGTTATAGTTATTTGCTGTCGAACACAAACTCCTATATAACTTTGCATCTTCTTTGTTTTAGATCCAATCGGTTGTCCATGTTCATTATAATCAATGGTCAATTGTTGCCCAGATGTTTTTATTTGTGTCAACTTAGACATTGTAGTTGGGCCACGTGGTATACTTATTCTGCTATGTTTTTGTGGGATCATATTTCTATCATCCTCGCTGCTACTTGTTGAATTTTTCATGTTAATTTGCAAAAAAAAAAAAAAAAATCATTACTCACACAAAAAACATATAATTTTAATATTTAAATACATATAACCATAGTAAATGACATACCATGTTTAATACATTATTTATCAACCCATCTACCCTCACTATCATTTCTAATGTATGTGGATATTGTATCATCAATCTCAATAGATGTATCAACATTGGGCATTCTTTGCATACCTCCATAACCACAATCTTGTAGCATATCTCCCATTTCATCTTCATAAAAATCATCCTCAATTGTTCGTTGTGGAGATGTTCAAACAATTGACCAACCCGAATTTGCAGGATTTTTTACATAGAATACTTGTTTTGCTTGGGAGGCTAAAATAAATGGGTCTGATTTATGTCCAATACGATTTAGGTCCACAATAGTAAACCCAAACTCGTCTGTTTTGACTCCAGTTCTATTCTCAACCCAATTACATTTGAATAAAATAAATGATAATCCATGATAGTCAAGCTCCCATATTTCTTGTATTATACCATAAAAGGTCATATCTGACATGACGGGCCTTTTGTCCTTAGCACTAGAGACTTGTATTGTGGTAGCCGTTATACTAACTCCACTATTTTGAACCCTCCTAATATCATCGCGATTCTTTGTGTGATAGTAGTAACCATTGACTACGTAACCAGAATATTTTGCCACAGTTGGACAAGGTCCATTAGCTATCCATCTCAAAGAAGGCGATATGGAATTTTTGGGAACTTCGAGAGCTAGTACAACCTACGATATATTTCATAATATTTTAGTAGTTAACATTTAATTATACATCAAATAGTAGGTCTCTAGAGATTACCCCTGTGAACAACCACCGACTGAATGTATGATTATGCTCTTCTTGAAGCTACTTTCTACTTTTATTTTTACCATAATTGAGCTTAGACAAAATATCCATATGTTGTCTATTATAAATAACAAAGTTAGTAGATTATTGAATAATCAAGTAACCTAAAATGAGAATAAGATGGAGATCTATATACTCGACGTAAGGAAGCACATCATTTACATTTTGAATGACATAAAGATGAGTTTGATCTAACTCATCCTTACTCTGATAAAAGAAGCAGCTGACAATGCTCTATCAGTGTTTGAGTTTGCTTTATTTGTTGATGAGTTTAGCCCAATAGAATTAACACCAGATACGAAATCAGAACAAAACTCTATAGTCTGTTCGACAATGTAATTTTCTCCAACATATCCTTCAGGTCAATTTCTATTTCATACATAAGTTTTCAACACTTTCATGTATCGTTCAAAAGGATACATCCACCTCAAATAAACAGGTCCACAAAACTCAACTTCTCTTACAAGATGCACTACAAGGTGTACCATTATTGTGAAGAATGATGGTGAAAAATACTTCTCTAAGAGGCATAGAGTGACAACAATATCCTTTTTCATACCCTTTAAATGAGATGAATCAATCGCCTTGCAACATATAGCATTAAAGAAGAAGCATAGGTGAGTAATTGCAAGTCTTACATGTTTGTGCAAAATATCACGAATGGCTACCGGTAATAATTGTTGCATAAGAACGTGATGTTCATGCGACTTAAGTCTGTTAAGTTTCAAATCTGTGAGCGACACTAAACTTTGAATGTTCAATGAATAGCCTTCAGTTACTTTAATTTTTGATAGTACCTTACAAAAGCTCAAATTTTCAGCTCGTGTAAATGTATAACATGCGAGAGGTAAAAAGACTTTTTTCTCTCCTACTTGAGGGGCTAACTCTGATCTAATGTTCAGTTCCACCAAATCTAATCGAGTTTTTATTCCATCCTTCATTTTGCCAGGAATATCAAGCAATGTGCCAATAAGATTTGCACATACATTCTTTTCAATGTGCTTCATGTCTAAACAATGTCGTACGTCAAGATACTTCTAGTATTTTAACGTGAAAAGAATAGATTTTTTCTTCCAATAAGTTGAAGGGCTATCTCCACTGTTCTTTTCCTTGATAGTTTTTTCACCAAATGAATATTGATATTTACTTGTTTCTGCAAGAATTTCTTCCTCACTCAATGGTTCTGGACCAAATTCTAATTCTTGTGCGCCATTAAAAGCTTTCTTTTGTTTCCTATATGGATGATGGTGGGGTAGAAACTTGCGATGCCCGAGATATGCCATCTTCTTCCCTTTTGGTAAATAAATGGATGAAGTATTCACTCCACAAATTGGACATGCATGATATCCTTTAACCATACAACCACACAAGTTACCATACGCACGAAAATCATTAATGGTCCATAATAAAATGGCTTTAAGCATGAAACTTTGTTCTTTATATACATCGTAACATTCTACCCCATCTTTCCAAAGTTTTTTCAAGTCATCTACTAACGGAGCTAAATAAACATCTATGACATTTCTCGGTTGTTTAGGACCAGATATTAGTGCAATCAACATAAAAAATTTTTGCTTCATGCACAACTATGGAGGTAGATTGTTTGTCACTAACATCACTGGCCAACAACTATATCTACTACTAAGATTTCTATATGAATTTACCCCATCTGTCGAAAGAGCAAGACGAAGATTTCTAGGTTCTGACCCAAACTCTGGCCACAAATTGTCTATTTTTTTCCACGATAGGGCATCTTTGGGATGTTTTAATAAATCATCTGTTTCTTTTTTTTTTTTTTAGCATGCCACGTCAATAAACTTGTTGTTTCTTTACTTCGAAACATTCTTTCAAATCTTGGAATTGAGTGGAAATACCACATGACTTTTGTTGGGATATTCTTAGCCCTTTTCTTTAAATTTTTTTTTAAACTTCCATCTTGACGTACCACAAATGGGGATACATTTGCATTAAGAGAGTTCTTTTCTAAACAAGCAACAATCATTTCTACATGCATGAATCTTCTCGTACTTCATTCCAAGAGTACCCAACATCTTTTTTGCTTCATAAGTAGAAGTTGGAATTTCATTAGGACTAGGTAATATGTCATGAATTAATTCCAACAACTTAGTGAAACTCTTATCGCTCCATCCAAATTTAGCTTTCAAATTATATAACTTTACCAATGTAGATATTTTGGAAAAATGTTTTACAATTTGGGTACAATAGTTTCTTCGCATCATCTAATAAATCTTTAAAATTATTGGATTTTCCACTAAAATAGTTATTGTATACAGCCTCAAACATTCCAATTGTGTCATCAACATCAACATCATCCTCATCAACTTCGTCTCTTTCACTAGTAGACACATTTTCATTGTTTCTCTTAATCGGTAATGATTTACCGTGAAAAATCTATGTCTGATAATTTTGATCTATACCATTACAAAATAAGTGATCTCTTATTTTATTCACATTTAGAGTCTTTGCATTCACACATTTCAAACGTGGACAACTCATGACATTCGGTATATTTGAATGTTGTAGACCATTTTTAATAAACATCTCGACCCCTAAACCATACTCAGCTGACATCTATTCATTTTCATCCATGACTTATCCATGATTGTAAAATATGTAACTTAATCTAACAAAAAAAAAAATAATAACAAGGGAAAATTTAAAAGCATAAAATTATGATTGAAAAATATGCAACATCAACAAATTTAGAATAAATAGAACAAATAGACTTTTAAGATAAGCATCTTATAAATATTACCTTGTACTTATTATTAATGTTGTTATGAAGTTCTTTTTGTGTTGAGTGCACCTTCTCCACTTGTCAACCTTCTTAAAACATGTCCAATGCAATCTTCCTATCTTCCTTCCAAATCCCCAAGAATCAAAATTTAGCCTTACACGTCAAACTTGAACCTAACAAATGAAAAACTTCACTCAAAATCATTTCATATTGCTCAAATGAGTTGGCTCAAAGATTCTAATTCAACTACTTTCCAAAAGAACCTTACTCTAAAATAGTTTAATTCTTATCTCAATTGAACATATGCAAACAATGAATCAACAATCCTAAAAAGAAAGTCTAAAAATTTATACTATCATGTAATGTTTCCCCAATAATGGAGGGCTTGAGGATAATTTGCTGTCATGAACCTGCAATAAGAATCCAAAACCTTTCTAAAGAAGAAAAATACCTTATTTTTTCACAGATTTATATATCATGATGGTATTTGTCAATAATTCACAAATTCAGCAAACAGTTTCATGATATCTAGATATGCTATGCGAACATCTATCAAGGAAGAAAGACCTACATTAACTTTTTGGAGTTTAGAAAATACAAATCAAATACTCTGTTGTAAGTTAAAACCAGTTCATGTTTAAATGAATACCTCTTAGAAGACTAAGGACCCGTGTAAATATTATAATATCAACAAAGTATTTGATTTGTGGCAGAGATGACCCAGGACCACAACCACAAGGAATAGCAATGGCAAACGGCAGAGATGACCCACGACCTACTGGCAGAGACGATCCACGGATACAGATCTGAACACTGACGTGATGGAGACTGATGGTTGGAGACTGACGAACGGACGACAAACATGATGGAGACTGACGAAGACTGACGAACGGACACCCTGATTCGCACGGCCAAGGAGAGATAGGTTTTGGGTAAGAGAGAAATGAAAGGGTTTGGGGGCGATCTATCGAAATGAAAGGGATTTTTTAATAAAGTAAGAAAAAAATAAATTAGACTTTTAATATCGGTTTAAAACCGACATTAAAGCCCATCTTCAATGTTGGTTTAAAATCGACATTAAAGATTCTTTTTTTTTAAACCGACATTATACATTCGATTTCACTTTTTCCAACCGACATTAAAGCCCAAAATTCTTGTAGTATATAGTTTCAAACTTTATCTATAATAGAGTACCAGAAAAAGAAATAAAATAATAGAAATAACATTTATTTTTTCTTGAAAAGAAGGAACGCAGATAATAATTTCTGTCAAATAGCACAATGGGTGAGCATCATTCCAGTATATATGAAAACACAAGCGTTATACAAAAGTTTAAATTCGCAAAATGTGGCAAGTCCACACAGAGAATTGTAAAAATTAAAACTGCAAGCATTAAAAAAAGGGATCTATCGTCCATAGTTGCATATTTCGATCACGTCCAACGGTAAGTAATCTTTCTTTCCGTAAGCAATCAATATCAATAATTCAGTTTGGCGTCCAAACAATGTATTTATATAAGTTGTTGGGACGACTACCTCTGGTGGATAGAAGACAATTGTGATTGAACGGCGTTGCATGTCGAAATTTAATCTGCAAAATAGAAAACTATTACAGGCTAAGTCGCGGAGCTCACTCTCTTTAAGACGTTTCACAGCTCTGTTCCTTATGCAAGCAGTTCAACAATAGTCATGTCGTCCCCAAATTAAAACAGCCCAAATAATACTGTCTCAAATGGATTGCACTGGAATCGATCAGAATTCTAACACCCTTTTAAAATAGTAAAACTGGGAAAGGTAAAAGAAAGAGAGACTTTTTTTTTTTTATATGAGCAAAGAAGAGAAAGCACACTGTGATGTTATGCTAAAACTGATGAAGCTCGGGCAATTTATAGGTCTTGAAGACCAACAGTAACACAAAACGAAAGGGGGAGAAGAACGCGCGAAACCATGAAACATGCGCAAGGGCCACGTGTAAGAAGCGCACGTTGAAGAATTTTTTTTCCTTCTTTATTTTTAATAATAATAAAAAATACAGAAGAAATAATAGTAATAATAATAATAAATAATTTATTATTATTTTAAAATGTCACACAAATGCGTAGCCACGCCCAACCGACCGGATTGGCGGGGCACGTGTGGGATGTCCACTATATCCACATTTGTCTATCTCCTCATCCCCTCTAAAACATGGGTACCCTTTGAGGCCTAAACCCATAACTCAAGGTGGAGTTTATAAAGGAGGTTCCACTTGTTAAACTTAAGAATGTG
Organism: Benincasa hispida; assembly: GCF_009727055.1. Taxonomy (NCBI): domain Eukaryota; kingdom Viridiplantae; phylum Streptophyta; class Magnoliopsida; order Cucurbitales; family Cucurbitaceae; genus Benincasa; species Benincasa hispida. Next base: position 61,637,915 of record NC_052358.1, on the reverse strand, counting down.
AGATTCTCAAATTGTCTTATTTTTAATTGAAAATTAAATTTTCACGAACAATCCCCTATTTGAAAATTTTAAACCATAAGAAAAGCATTTTCAAAGATTTCTTAAGACTTGAACTTTTATGTAGTATAGATGATTTAGAATATACTAGAGTAACTCTTGGTTTTTGAACTCTATCTCTAACTACATCTCACACACAACATCATTAGGTTTCTAAAGCCCGTGCTTTAAGGCCTAGCCACGTGTATCCCAATTTAGTGAATGCTCTAGAGAATTTGTCTAAAACTCTATAGGAAGCAGCCTCCACTACCATATTCACATAGGTGAGTCTATCGAGAGTACTCCTGTTGCCAAGTACTCCACTTGACATCAAGTATAGATTTCATTAAGATCTAAGTTCAACCTTTCTTGTGCTTCAGGATATCATACTCAGACCCTAGGTCATAGGAAGGGAACTTTTGTGTTTGTTTCAGTATGATTCACTTCATATAACTTGTGATCAGTTACTACCCGTTGAACCTATTTTTGGAGATCTCCAGTCTACAGGTCGGGTTTTTCTTACAATGATTCATCTTTCTATTGCCATGTGTCTCATCCTTTCTGAGGTTTTGAAAACCTTCTCTCTGGTTAGTCCTTTCGTTAAAGGATCTGCTAAGTTTTCATTAGTCCTTATGTGATCCATTCTAATTGGTAACTAGCAAATACTGTCAACAAGTAGTAATATGGAAGTATTCCCAATATCGTTTTCCTATGAAACTATTAAAATAATCCAATTCTTTTAAGACAGAGTTTTTGATACAAACCAAATGGTAACTAGCAAATAAGGGATTTCGAAAGTTGGTTATGAGTATTAAAGATAAATGGTAATAGGAAACAAAGGAAGTCAAGTTTCAACCCATAGATATGTTGTCTTAAACTATGTGGTCGCATTGCAATTCTATCCACCTATTTTTTATGAATCGAGAACTACTTCTATTCAGCCTTGTTTTCACCATTAGAAGCCTAAGTAATTAGTCCTATATTTATATAACTAATTAGATCTTAGATAGTTTCATGCAGTCTTTTAGTCCTACGGTGTGCCTTATATCTAAGGTCACACGTCACAACATATGTCTAGGCTTTTAGTGTCATATTCTTTTGTGAAATCCATTAATATCTTAACTTTCTTAGTATTAAGACTCAACTAGCATATTAATTTAAGTGATCTGTTCAAATTAACAAGATAACATAAATTTCAACCAAAAAAAAAAGTGAGAGAGATGTAATGTGGTTGGCACTAGTTAAGCCATGTTATTTTCAAGGTATCCACAAGACCAAAATCCTTAAGAAAATTAGCTCATAAGTAGAGAATAATAAATAAACTTCATTAAATCAAATGTCATAAGTACAATGCAGCGGAATGTGTTAATGACAGAAATTGAATAAGAAAAACACAAAAGAATAAGAATAAAATCTGAAAAAACAGTAAATAAATGGTCTTTAAGCAAGCGTACACAATTAAAGAGGCCCCTGGAATTGAATCAACCTTTCGCAAGGCAAATCTCATTCTATAATATGTACTTACAGATAAAGATGACCTAAAGAAACCTAGTCTTCAGAGGAACGTTTGTTCTTGAAGAAGGTATAGACCACTTCTGTGGGTTTTCTTCCAAATCACGAATTTCGCTTCTTTTGATGCTTCCAACACTTTATATAGACTTCATATGGTTAGGTAATGGCTAGAATCCATACTCTATGAAATTCTAGTTGAATTTGTGGTCAAAGAATTACTTGGGAACGAGAAAACAGAAAATTCCAACTGCTATGAAAAATTCGTTTTACCTAGTCTAGGGCACAATGCATCAAGGAAACGTTTTCTTTTCTAGGTTTTTTTGCAAAATTAAAACATTGCTCAAACAATTTCAAAATAGTCTAATTTCCACTTCAAATCATCGTCAAATCACCCGAAATGACTTATAAGCATATAATAAGTGACTGGCTTATAACATCACGGGGTTTTAATGACGCACTTTATACCTGATTTTCACATGAATGGATGATATTTAATTAAGTGCTATATGGATTTTATTGCTTTCAACTACATGAACCTCTAAACTAAATTTTGGGTTGTGCTGAGATAAATCATTTCTCACACAACAAAATCAATTACTAATCTCTTGAAACCAATTACGAGAGATGTGTTGAGATTTGTGCCTCAAACGTTCGTAATTGTTGAGTTATTTAACTACTATTTCAATTACAATATTATATTATCAATTTACATTAAGAATTCAAGATTATTAAGTGTAATCTTGAAACTATATGGATAACATACGAGTAGATCATGTTCAGAAAATAATTTAAAGGATCTACTGTACATGGATAAGATTTGGAGGTTAAGTGTCTTATCTTTGTGACATTATGGATACAACCTACTATTTACAAATAATTTGATCCATATTGTTCAAGTAAAACATACTAGTTAGAGTATTCTATACAATAAGATTCAAAAAAGAAAATATATGGAGTTCTTTTAAATATAAAAAAAAATATTTAAAAATATTTACACTTTATAGCAAAAAATTCTAAAAGTGCATACTTTTGGAACTGATATTACATTTTATAGTAAACAATTCCAAAAGTACTTTTGGAATTGTTTACTATAAAATGTAATATTTTTTTGATTTTTCTATTTATAAGAATTTTAAAAAATATATTAAAGGAGAATTTAAAATTCAGATTCAAATTGTTAAAATATATGCATTTTAATATTAGATATTAAAATATATATTACTTAAATAAGACAAAGTAGATGGTCACTATAAATAGGAAGGTTAATCTTGAGGTTTCTCCCGAAAAAGAGACTCCCACAAGTCTTAGTTCTCTCTCAAAGTGAACCTTTCTCTCCTACCATCACTGGAGTTGGTGGCAAAGAAAGCTCTTATCATTTTACCTGAAAAGGAAATATCCAAAAAAAGGCTTCAAAGAAGATCCCGACTTTATCTCTCCCTAGTTGCTACTTCTTTTGCCAAAGTGCTTCAGAGTCACATTCATCTTTTCAGCACCTGCTCATTCTCATCAACCTTCTGAAATTTCGTTATTTCTATGCGAAATTTGAACCACAGATCTTTTGATTTACAATACATACATATGTCAGTTTTGGGATACTCACAGATCAGTGTATAGTCTTCCTTTCCTCCGAGAACATCAATATATCTAATCACTTTTCAACCAATGAATTCTTTCTGTGTGTTCATTCTTTCTCCTTAGTTTATTAACCATATCAAACCTCCAATATGAGGATAAATAGTGAAAGATGAAGAGAATCTGCTTTTCAGCCTTTCAAGAAAATCGTGCCAGCAGTCATAGATGAAGGATATAAACTATTATGTAGCTTAACAAAGGAATAATCAGAAGGTTTCTGAATTCAACATGTAGAGCCAACATTACAACTGTGACAGTTAAAGCATATATTCACCAGAACTATCTGGCTCACTCTTACTCTGGTTTGTATTATAGGATAGCCAAAGTTTTACCATCTATTTCAAGGAGTTTGCAACGTCGATCACAAACCGGTATCGGACATCTGCTTTTGCAAGTCTTTCGATGGCCTTGTTAATATCGTCCATCTGAATGAGCTCAATCTCTGCTGTGATGTTGTGCTGAGCACAGAAATCCAACATCTCTTGTGTCTCTTTCAACCCTCCAAAGTTGCTTCCACCAACCATCCTCCTACCTGTAAGAAGCAAAGTTGGTAAAACGAAAAGATTTTTCTTCAGTTGTGCACCAAAAAATTAATGTCACAGGCTGATTTTATGTCATTTATTTTACTAGCTTCAGTTTAGTTTCTTTTCTAATCTTCTATCCTTTTCATTAAATACGAAAGATTTTATTAGATTCTACTCGAGTCAAATCGATTTTTCCTCACCGAGAACTAGAGAAACAACTGGCAGCTCTAGGGGCTTGTTAGGTAAACCCACAGTGACCAACTTTCCATTCAGTTTTAGCAGACCAAGTAATGGAGCAAGAGCATGGATTGCGGAAACCGTGTCGATAATGTAATCCATCGTCCCCATGGCAGCCTGCACATAATCAAGAAGCATTACGTATTACTGCAATCATTTTTCAGTTCATATTTCAAGAACAGCTTAAATTAGAAAGACTCAACTAATTTGAAGAAGACATCGACCATTTACATGATCTCTTCGATATTGTTATTTACATGATCTCTTCAATATTGTTCAAACAAGAAGACGGAGTAAACATGTAAATCCAAGATAAAACCAACAGATATGGTAACTACATGAAGAGTTGGATTAAGAGAGTTTTTCAGGATAAACAAACAGATTTAGAACTCTAAATGCAGAATCCAAACAGAAATGAAAAAAACGAACCTTCAATTGTGCGGGATCACTTGAAACAAGAAAAGCATCGGCACCGAGCCTGTCAATGGCTTCCTCCTTCTTTCTTGGAGAGGTACTAATGACAGTAACTTTCAACCCAAATGCCTTGCCAAACTTAACAGCAACATGACCGAGCCCACCAAGACCAACCACACCCAAATGCTTACCAGATTCAGTCATTCCATAGTATTTCATAGGGCTATAAATTGTGATTCCAGCGCAAAGAAGTGGAGCTCCAGAATCAAGGGGTAAGTTGTCAGGAAATCGGAGCACAAAATGCTGATCAACGACGATCTTATCAGAATAACCACCATAAGTCTTTTCTCCATCAAATGAATGTGAGTTGTAAGTATATATCATCTTGGGGCAGTAATTCTCCAACTCCTGTTCACAATTTTCACAACTTCTGCAGGATCCAACTATGACACCGACCCCGACTTGATCGCCCGCTTTGAATTTCTTCACATTATTCCCAACAGAGGTCACAACCCCAACAATCTCATGTCTGAAAAAACATCAAACCTAATTCTTATCAAATTCTGCTAAAATACCATTTAAAACAATTGTAATTTAATTGTGATTTTGATATAAACAATGTGTGGACACATACAAAGAACTAGCTACAAATGCCAATTTGTTAATGAGTAATTTGTGCATTAAAACAATTCATAAATGGCATTCCTTCAATTCCACCAAACCAAAACCTCTGTACCCAACTTGTTCTATTACTCTGCAATCTGAAATACCCAGTTACATGATAGTAAACAAATAAAGATGTAAAACATACAATATAACAGAACAGAAGAACTACTGTTTTCTGTTTTTTCTTTAAATCATACCCCGGGACAATTGGATAATTTGTGACACCCCAATCATTCTTGAGCAAATGTAGATCAGAATGGCAAACACCACAGTAAAGGACTTTGATACTAACATCATCATCACGATTTTCCCTGTGGACAAAAAAAAGTAATAAAAATAATAATAAGCACCAGAAATAAATGAATAATTTAGTCACACTACGGTAACTATTTCGTTTTTAATTTTTCATTTTCGAAATTCACTTGTTTTCTCCAAATTTTCTTATGGCAGTTTTTTACTTTTACTAAAGAAACATTTGAATTTTTAGTCAAGATCTCAAAACAAAACAAGTTTTTTAAAAACTATTCTTTTTAGATTTCAAAACCTGGTCTGATTTTTTATAACATTAATAGAAAGTGGACTACATAAACTAGGAATTTAGAAGTGAAAGTAGAATTTACTGGCTTAATTTAAAAAAAAACAATAAATAATAAAAAAAACTAAGTGCCGTTTGAAAACAATTTTATTTTTGATTTTTGGTTTTTGAAATCCAAGTCTATTTCCTCTCATTTTCTTACAATATTTTTTTTACATATATCTGAAGTATGATAATTGAATTCTTAGCTAAATTTCAAAAACATAAATAAGTTTTTTAAAATTACTTTTTTTAGTTTTCAAAATTAGACTTGATTTTTTTAAAACATGAGAAAAATGTAGATAACAAAACAAGAAATTTAGATGCGGAAGTCGTGTTTATAATCTTAATTTTCAAAAGTTAAAAACAAAATGATTACCAAACAGGATCTAAGTGGTCATCAAACGGAGTCTTAATATATTTCATCATAATGATACTAACTCTAAGCAGAGGTTTAAAGAATTGATACATTAGTCTTCTAGCCCAATAAACGTTCTAGCATCTTAGGAGAGAATAATAGCATGGCTTTTGGAGGAGTAAAAACTACTTTTAACCAGTCGAAAGTACTTTTCAAAACTTTCATCGTGTTTTAGAGGAAGAAATTAATTGAAAGCAATGAATTTTATGTTTTAGGACAAACTTTATAATTGAAATGCTACATGACAAAGAAAAAGTGATCACTGTCAAACTCTACATAGGATCCAATAATTTAAAATCACAATAACAACTCAACTACAAACATTAAACATCCATTTCACACCACAAAACGCAACAAATTGCAGAATCTTCACAATTCTTCTATTATATTAGGTGTCTCTTTGGTTCAACATTCTTGAATGAAATTTTTTCTTTTTTTGGACTGGATGCTCGTATGATATCATATTAGATAATATATGATTTTACCATCTTGAGTTGACCTAGTGATAAATAAATGATTAAGAGAGGATGAGTTCAATCTATAGTGCCCATCTACTTAGGATTTAATATCTCAAGTTTTCTTGACACCTAAATGTTATAGAGTCAAGTGGGTTGAGATTAGTCGAGGTGTGCATAGACAAAAAGAGATAACATAGAATTTTATCTCATAACAAAGAGCAACTCATGAATCTTTTCAGAATTATAAGGTCACCCCATCTTTTCCACATGGGATCTCAACATCTTCTAAGAGAAACAAAATCAAACAACAGATTCTTCAGATTGATTATCAAGAAAACAAGAAAGGGTGAAGAGGAATTGACCTTCGAGCGAAATGGAAGGGAGAGAGTAACCCAGAAGAATCTCGAGCAGCCCATCCGAAAGCTTTGATTGGATGTTCATCTTCTGGTGATTTTGCCATTATTTCTCTCAAAAGTAAGCGTCGAATTTGAGAGTTCGCAGGTCAATTTTACAGTGCTTTTTTGTGGCTAAATGGCGTGTTTCTACTTGTGAGTGCATTAATGACAGACAGGAAGGAAATTTTGGTTCTTTTTCATATTCTTTTAAATATCATTGGTCCACGTCATAAAGAGAATAAATATTATATTATAAATTATAAACAATTAAAAAGACAAATATCTGTCCTTTATGCCAAATCTTCTCCAGTTCAGGAAATAATTAAACCTTTTTTTCTTTGGAAGCAAACATTTTTTTTGTAATTAATGAATCGTAATATGAAAATTCAACTCATTTAAATAGATTTCCAAAAAAATTAGTTAACGATAATATCCTAATTATGGACAATAAAAAATAGGGGAATTCAAAAAATGTGATGATCCGAAAAATCCAATGATTTAGGTTTGGTTATTAACTCATTCGATTGGGTTGAGTTGATTTCAAATAAATGAAAATTTTATGAGTTGGGTTGGTTTATGACTTACCTAATATAATTCAAATAAATCTGAACTTATTATCAAGTTTAAAATATATACTTTTTATTTCTTATAATATAATTATTTATACATATATTGATTTTAATTTTATTTAATTTTTTTTTAGTAATTTATTCCCAACAACTCTTAGAAATGGTTTCTTGACACCTTAAAAAGAAAATTTTCATTATATCAATTTAAATTGAGTTGTAAATCTTAATTCAATTTATGAAAATAATTAAATCAAAACGTATTTATATTTTACTTTTTTAGAATAAAATTTTAAATAAATGACTCAAGTAGCCCGAACCAACTCAACCCAAATATCTCATGATTGAGTTGGGTGGGTTCATTTTTTAATAGAAGTTATTTAGGTTGAATAAATTTACAACCCGAATAATTGAGTTGGGTCTGAAAAATCCTTCAACCCAATTCATCATACAAACAACCTTATAAAAAAGTCATTATGATTGCAACAATTTTAATTACTTAGCCAAGAACACAGCCCAAGTTTTTTTTTCAATTTTCCAGAAAAAATTATTGAATAATATTTAATGATTTTTTTGACAATTTAATTTGTGAGCCTTAGTAAGAATTTAATTTCCTGACGGATCTATAATTTTTTTTTACGGGATTTTTATATAATTTAATCAAAACAAATTTAATGAGTATGACTTGAATCTAAGTCTAGAGGGTTAGAAAACAGATTTATTATTAGGCTAGCTAATGGTTTTGATATTATTATTATTATTATATAAAGAACATAAAGTTGAGGGAGGTTAAGCCCATACTAAATCCGCCTCTGGTTCCTATTCATTAAATTTTGTAGCAATTTATTATGTGAAGTATAGTAGGTTTATTTATTAGTCTCTATATTTTGAAATTTGTGATTTGTGATGATTTAATCTTTATCATAAAAATTATTGATAAGTTAATAAAATTTCCTGCATTGATACAAAATCAACATCTAATTTTGTAATTTTTCTTCTTATTGATAAAACTATCACAAATACTCTATTAAAAAAACTATTGTTATGTGTTCGCGACGAACAGCGAGTGACTTTATTCTCAAGAGGATAAAATAGAATGGTCACTACTGTTAGTGATAACTTGTAGAAATACAAGTTATTGTTCTCTCAAAGTTGGAATTAGGAATTTTAGTGATGTAAACTCATTCTTTGGGTTTAAGATGGATCCTCCTAAAGATCTTGGATATAATCTTGATGAATATAATCGTGTATTGATAGATCTTAGTAACATAGAAGAAACCATGTCTGATGAGAACAAGGCAATTATTTTGCTAAACTCTCTTCTAGATTCTTTCAATGAAATCAAAATGGCTATAAAATATGGTAGAGACAGTCTCACAATGGATATAGTGCTAAATGCTTTAAGATCTAGAGATTTAGAGATGAAGAAGGGTAAGGCAAAGGAATCTGAAGTCCTAATGGCTAGAGGAAGACCTGAAAAGATGTCAAATAAAAATTCTGGACGTAGTAGATCAAAATCTCAAGGTAAAGTGAAGAAGTGTTACTATTGTCATAAAGAAGGACATATAAGGAAGAATTGCTTTGAATTAAAGAACAAAAGAAAGAATGAAAATAAGAAAGAAGATGATTCTCAGAATGCTAATGTAATTGAAGATTATCAAGATGCTGAAGTATTGATGACTTTAGATGGAAAATTTAAAGTTGAATGGATACCTGATTTAGGGTGTTCATTTCATGAGTCCCAACCGTCACTGGTTTCAAAACTTCAAAGAGATTGATGGAGGTAAAGTTCTCTTAGGGAACCATCATGAATGCAGTGTCAAAGAAATATGATCAATTCAAGTAAAATGTTTGATAACCAAGTCAGAGAACTCACTTCTGTTAGCTATATTCCAGACTTAAAGAGAAATTTACTTTCTCTTGGTGTTTTTGACACAATAGGCTACTCATGTAAACTTGAAAATGGTACCATTAAAGTTGTAAAAGGTGTGATGGTGAAGCTAAGAAGGAAGCTACTTTACGGTCTGTGTGTTTTAAAAGGGCATACAATAGTAGGATCCACTGCAAATGCATCACAAAACCAAAAAATTGAAGCTAAGGTGTGGCATTAAAGACTCGGTCATATCAGTGAAAATAGCTTAAAACACCTCAATAAACAAGGGCTGTTGGGATCATCTTCAATTGGAAATCTTAGTATCTGTGAACACTGTATATATGGTAAATCGACCAGAATATCCTTTGCCAAAGGTTTGCATACTTCCAAACATGTATTAGAATATGTTCATGCTGACCTTTGGGGACCAAAACAAACACCAACTATGGGTGGATCTCGGTATTTCTGTCAATTGTTGATGACTTCTCAAGAAGAGTCTGGACTTAACTATTGAGGATTAAAAATGAGACATATAGAAAGTTTGTTAAATGGAAAAACCTGGTTGAAAAATAGACTAATAAGAAGTTGAAGACTCTGAGAACAGACAATGGTTTGAAATTCTTGAATAATGAATTCAAATTGTTGTATGAGAAAAAAGGTATCCAAAGACATTTGACAGCTAGAGATACTCCTCAACAAAATGGCTTGGCTGAAAGAATGAACCGTACACTGCTTGAAAAGACAAGATGTTTACTATCAAATGCTCATTTGCCTAAGAATTTTTGGGGGGAAGCATTGGAGGCAGCAACCTATCTTGTCAACCGCTGTCCTTCATTAGTAATTGAGTTCAAGACTCCAATGGAGAAGTGGAAAGGACATGCTTCTGACTTGTCAAATTTGAGGGTCTTCGAATATGTAGCTTATGCACTTTCAAAAGAAGGTAAATTGGAAAACAGGGCTAGGAAATGTCTATTCCTTGGTTATCCTCAAGGAGTGAAGGGTTACAAGTTATGGTGCTTGGAAGATGGATAAAGAAAATGTATTATAAGTAAGGATGTCTTTTTTGATGAATCCAAGATGGCAATGGCTAATAAGAAGGGGAAACAAGCAGTTGTAGATCAGTCGAAAACTCAAGAGATGTATGTTGAGTTTGATGTTTAAAAACCTTCTTCTGATGAAATACAAAATCAGATAAATGTAGAGGATTCTTCTTCGGTGGAGACCGTAGAGGGAGAACCTTCTCAAATTGAAGATCTCCAAACTTATAATCTGGCTAGAGACAGGAGAAAAAGGCAAATTAAACCACCTGCAAGGTATGTAAATGCCGATTTAGTCCATTTTGCCTTCAATGTTGAACTTGAAGCCATTGATGAAGAGCCCCTGACATTTGAGAAAGCAATGAGAACAAAAGACAGTGATAGATGGTACCAAGCAATGTAAGAAGAAATGAGATCACTTATTAGAAATCAGACTTGGGTGTTAGTAAATAAACCAGAGAAGCAAAAATTGCTTAAATGTAAGTGGATTTATAAACTGAAACTTGAGGGTCCAGGTTAAATTCACTTAGATATAAGGCAAGACTTGTTACCAAGGAATTCAAACAGAGAGAAGAAGTAGATTGTAATGAAATATTCTCTCCAATTGTAAGACATACATCTATTAGAATGTTGTTGTCATTGGTCACTAAATTCGATATGGAATTGGATCAATTAGATGTTAAAACAACATTACTTCATAGAGATCTATCAAAAACAATCTACATGAAACAACCCCCTAGATTTATAAGAAAGGGAATAGAAAATTAGGTATGTCTACTTAAGAAATTATTATACGGTTTAAAGCAAGCTCCCTAGACAATAGTATCTCAAATTTGATTCTTTTATGCTGTTGTGTGATTTCAATAGAAGCATGCTAGATCACTGTGTGTACTTTAAACATTTTGATAAAGGTCATTCCATTTTCTTGTTGCTTTACGTTCATGATATATTGATTGCTAATAGAGACAACCAAGAAATAAATAAGCGAAAAATGAGTTGAAAGGGACCTTTGATATGAAAGATCTTGGTCCTGCAAGGAAAATACTTGGAATAAGTATTGTTAGAAACAGAGAACTTGGAACAATGAAGCTGTCACAGGAAAATTGTTGTCTTAAAATGTTGACAAAATTTAGAGTGAATGAGTTTAAGTCTGTTTCTACACCCCTTGTATCTCACTTTAAGCTGTCACTTGATCACTCACCTCATACTGATGAAGAAAGGGAAGAAATGGAGTCTATACCTTATGCAAATGCAGTAGGGAGTCTTATGTATCTCACGGTTTGCACAATACCTGATATAGCTCATGCCTTAATTGTAGTTAGTAGATTTATGGAAAATCCAGATAAACATCATTGGCAAGGAGTTAAATGGCTGTTAAGATATGTAAAGGGTACAACTTCTTATGGACTTTTGTATTCCAAATACTTAAACAATAAAGAAGTAACTGGCTTTGTTGATGTAGATTATGCAACTGATGGGATAAACGCAAGTTATTATCAGGACTTGTTTTAATGTTTTATGGTAATACAGTAAGTTGGAAATCTTCTCTTCAAATAGTGGTTGCTTTCTCAACCACTGAAGCAGAGTATATGGCTCTTATTGATGCATTCAAAGAAGCTATTTGGTTGGATGAATTAGCTGAAAAGTTTAGGATTAGTTTGGAAGATAATTTGGTTATTCATTGTGACAATTAAAGTGTAGTCTTCCTCACAAAGAATCAAACCTATCATGAGAGGACCAAACATATAGATGTACGATATCACTTTATAAGGGATGTCATACAAGAAGGGAAAATCCAAGTGAAGAAGATAGCATCTACTAAAAATGTTGTTGATGCTCTTACAAAAACAGTATCTGCATCAAAACTTGAGAGCTGTTTGAAGGCTCTCAAGATTGGTTCTTTTTTAACTGATCTGTTAAGGGAAGACCCTGCTGTAATAAGTATTTTTTTACTGATGTATCTTTATAGCAAGGTGGAAAATTGTGTTGATGTATTGTTGCTATCTAAATACATCTTTTTTATTTTAGTTAAAAATTGGGCCAGAATACTCTTCTTTTATATTGCAGGTGTGGGCTCTTTGAATGCATTGAAGTTGGACAACCCATTAAGAAAGAGTCTTGGATCCAACTCTTTGATAAGGCTTGGTTGGTCTTAGTCTGCTGAACTATAAAAGGAGAATATTCCACCCTAGCGTTTGTTATGAGGTGGTTTTGAGGGCTCAAATTGGTAAGGGAAAAGTCTTCACCTGAGGAACGTAATTTTTCGACAGAGTAGAGAAGGGAACATAAAATCCATTGTTCTTCGGTTTTTTGCCTGTAAGAAGAGCATGGATGGTAGGCAATAATCTTCATAATTTGTTGGTTGTGGATGATCTTGTATTTTTCACATTTTTGCTGCTATTGAAGAGTGTAGGTAGAGTTGAAAGATACACTATGTTTCTTCTCCCTTTCTCAATTACCTTCTTTGTAATTTTGTTCACCGAAATCAGTAAAAGTGCTTGAGAGGTCTTCAACAGTGGATGTAGATCCCATCTTGAGATTGAACCACTTAAATCTTTTGTGTTCTTTCTTTCTTTACTTCTTCATATTTCTATTGTTCATATCTTCATCATTTTCTTCATTTCAACTTAGTTTATTGACTTTTGATTAACAAGGTTCTTTAGTCGATACTGTCGACACATTTTTTTACCTTCAAGAGAATATCAACCAATGCGTTTTGGGGTATTTTCCAATGGTTTTAGACTTCGGAAAAACAATCTTTTCTTGTAGTAATGAAGGTCCTCCGTGACCCATGGAGTACTTAGTAGTACTAAGCAGAGCCATTGAACCTCTGCACTAGGCTGAGTGGTAGTGGTCTAAATTCCTAACGGATAGTTCATGGAGGAGCTGGTGGAGAGTCTAGCGGTTGAGGCATTGGTTGTCACTTCGGGTAGAGGTATTGTAACCTCTCGAAGAGTAATGGGTCAACGGTTACATGAATGAAATAAAAGACAGTTAAGAGCCTTGTCTGTAACATAAAACTAAGCATATATAGAAGTGATATGATTCATTTGTCAAGAGTACACTGAAAATGCTCGTGACTACTTTCTACTACTATTACTCATCTCAACCTTTTACCGACTTAAGCATCAAAGTGTTTGTGGCTCGACATCGTGTTAGTGTCCAATTTTTTTTTTTTGAATGACATTTTGTCCTTTTTTCCCAAAAAAAAAAAAAACAAATTTACTAGTCAATCCATTATTTGATACCAACAAATTTATTTGATGTTGGAGATTCAAATGTTAATACTTTATTTTGTCGTAAAAAAAAAGGGATGTATTTTGCTAAATGTGGCTGACAACTTGTCCCTGTTGATTTACTTTCTAGAAATCCTATAGAAGAAGTAAATGAAAATTTTTACACCTTCCCCTCTTAAAATGGTGTTTTCCAATTTCTCCTTATATCATTCTTATTACATAGGTTAAAAATCACTTTTAGTCCCTTAACTTTTATAAAAGTAACGATTTGGTCCCAGAACTTTGATGTATAATAAGTTAGTCCTTAAACTTTAAATTTTATAATAATTTTAGTCCATGAACTTTACTATGTAACAATTTCATTGCTATATTTTAAAATTTGTAATAATTTAGTCTCTACTGCAGAAATTAATAATAATTTTTGCAACGTATAAAGTCTATATCATAAAATATTAAAAATTGGCATCTAATTTTTATGGATTGTTTTTTTTAAATGAGGGACTAAATTATTATAACTTTTAAAGTACAAGGACTAATTGTTACATACTAAAATTCATGGATCATATCGTTACAAAATTGAAATTATAAGGACTAACTCATTGAAAACCAAAGTTCAAGGACTAAATTGTTACTATAAAAAAATTTAGGGACTAAAAGTAATTTTTAACGTATTATATATTTATGGTTGGTAGGTTTTTCACACGAATTAGACCTATGAAGCACAGATACTTCATATGAGGCAAAGAATTAGTATCAGACACGTATCAGATATCGATATTTCCCAGATGCGTATCTGACACGCGATTTGACATATCTATACTTTCAGATACTTTTCAAATACGTATCTAACATGCAATTTGACGTATCTATTTCTATGCGTACTTCTTTTTTTTTTTTAAGAAAAAAGAAAAATAACTCATCTAATCTTTTCCTATCTAAAATTAGGCAACCTATTTAAAAAGCTTACTACTCGAGTTCGAAACTAAAAGAAAAATAAATAAATAACAGACCAAACCCTAGAATCATCTAATCTCCATCTTCACATTTGAGTCCCCACAAATTCCATCAAAATATAAACCATTTAGATATCTTCAACAATAAGTTCTTCGTTTATCTTCATACTTCTCTCTCTAATATTCTTCTTCTGCTTTGCAATATGAGTCACTTTTCTATTGCATTCTATTAACTATTGTACTACAACATCTTAGATGTTGCTTTTTTTTATATTGTATTTAAGTGTTTGTATTATATTTTGTGCTATTGTTATTAACTTGTATGCTAAATTTATCTATATCCTAGATTTTTTTAAAGAAAAAAAATGTATTTTCAACTTATCCGTATCATATTTTTTAGAAATATATATATTAAAAAAATATATAAAAAAAATGATGTATCCTTAGACGTATCCGTATCTTAGTTTTTTAGAAATTAATGAATCGCCGTATCCGATCGCATTTGTATTGTATAGCCGTATCTGTGTTTATGCTTCATTGAATTAGACTTTCCTAATTGAACATTTAATTGTCTATTAATTAAGATACGATATATTCTTGGATCAAATGATCATAAATTTAAAATTCAACCACCTCTACATGTTAAACTCGTTAAAAGTAATTAAAAAAAAGTATTTTAAATATTTTATTGACAATTTTAATGGGTATTTGTCTCAAATCCAATAAATCAAATCAAACTAAGGCTGCGTTTGGAATTGATTTTGGGAGAAAGAGAAGTGATTATAATAAAATCTTAATCGTTTTTTGTTTCATAAAACAGACCATGATTAAATCCACTAAAATCGTTTATAAATCACGCGCAGATTTCACATTCTTTTTAAAATCTATTATTTACTAGCTTTTAGATTATGTAGATGAAATATTTAATAAAATTTCATGTTTAAATTTATTAATTAAATTTTAAATTTTATCTTATATATCTATTTTAAACAATTATTTAATAATTATAAATTATAAAAAGATAATATTAAATCTATTTTAGTTATTAGATCTAAAAATTTATTTACCAAACACTTGTAACCAACTTATTTAAGTATGAAGTTGAAACTTACCACACACTAATATACTTCCTATTAAAGTTACTTTTACAAAAAACATCATAGCCAACAATTATTTTAAAAGCCCAATTTTGAAACCACACATCAATTGAACCTAGGAAAGGCATATTAAAAAACAAATACTAAGGCTCCGTTAGATAACAATGCCGTGTTATGTTTTTTTATTTTTAGAATTTATGTTTGTTTACTCTCAATTTTTGAATTATAGTTTCCAATTTTGCTAAGAATAACACTTGAATTTCTAGTAAAATTCTAAAAATGAAAACATAGTTTTGAAACTATTTTTCTTTTTAGTTTTCTTAATTTGACTTAGTTTTTTAAAATATTGATAGAAAATGGACAACAAACCATAGAAACTTTTGAGTGGAACAATGTTCATAAATTTAAATTTTAAAAATTAAATGACAATCAAATGAGACCTAAATTTTTCTTTTTCTGAAATGGAATGATACGATTTACCCACCTAATTAATTTGAGTGATATGTTAGTTTTTTTTAAAAGAGAAATGATGATAGGTTAGTTATAAATAATTAATAGATGACTATATAACAAGTAGAAATTTTAATGAAAAAGAAACCAAAAAAAAAAAAAACACACAATTTTAAAGAGAAAATCCAAATAGCCTACATAATTATCTTGTTGGTTGGGAAATGGTTGGATTTCATCAAGCTGGCTTCAATGCCAAGAAATAAAATTAGGTGATATTAAATACACATATATCTCTATCCAAAGAAGAGTAAATGAAGAAGAAAGGTCACATGGGCAAAGCTACCATCAATTTGGATAAGTAAATGGTTCATCTACTTCTTTCAACCATCCATCAATTTAGGTATAGGAAAAATTAGTGTCCCCTTTCTGAAATCTCATTTATTTTGGTGGGTTGTTTTCAATAAATTATTTTTATGCATATATAAATTTTAAAATAAATATTATATATCGAAAATGGTCACGAGTAGCTCTTCAAGTTTCAGCTTTTCAAAATTGGCATCGTGAGAATAGTTTCTCTCCATCCATTTTGAGCGAGATCGGCCACTGAGATTTAGTATCGACTTTTTTTTAAGTTATTCATTGATTTAGGTCTTCTCGGTCACCATTAAATATTGAGATTCTATTAATTTTTTAAAATATTATATAATCTTCCAAAATCTTCTACCAAATCTTATATATTTTCAAATTTTCTACAAATTCAACAAAATATTATATCAAATATTTGCGTAGTTTTTCAAATCCTTAGTCCAATTTTTGTTCCACAATCATCTTGCAGACTAGCGATTTTTAAAATTTGAGGAAAAACACATTTTGCAAAAGATTAAATAAAAAATGAGAAATATATAGAATAATTTGTTTGAGAATTCATCAAGAAAACTCAAATATATAGAATCTCAGTATTAATCTATATATTTTTCATATCTTATTCTTTCTTTTTCTTTTTTTTTTTTTTTTCAAAATCTAATCTTTTCTAACATTTTAAAAATCAAAATGCAATCACTTGAGATCCATTTATATAATTGGTAAATTTATTTAAAAGTTTGAAAATTAATATAATTGTGAAAACATAAATTGAGGGCTAAATATTTGAAAAATTACATTATAATATTTAGTAAAGATAACTTAATTACGAGAAAATTTGAAAATATATAAGATTTGATATAAGATTTGGGAAGATTACATAATGTTTAAAAAAATTAATCGAATCTTAGTGGATAATGGCCAGGATGTAATAGAGAAGGCCAAAACAACGATAAGTTAGAAAAAACTCTTTTTTTAACTAAATCTCGGCGGTCGATCTTGCCTGAAATGTATGGAGAAAAATTAGTTGAATGAATTTTAAAAAAACGTACTAGTTTTGTAAAGTGAAAACTTGAAGAGGCTTGCTATTTTTGACAATTTCCCAATATATATCATATCTTCCTACAATTGAATAATGTGTGCTACAATATTTAACTTGTACTTGAATTGAATAAGCGTTGCAGTATTTACTTTCTAATAACTTTTCGTTTGAGAAATAATTAATTGTTTTATCTAGAGTTTATTTTGAATAAATTTTTATGAGTTTTTATTTGTAAGAGTTATTCAACGATGTTTTTTCATTATAATAAGGCTTGGTGTTATTCATTACGTGATTCTCAATTGGAATGAGTATATTTTGGAGGGATTAGGATTGTTGATGCCAAATTTTGATCAAGTTAGTGTACTTGATCTCCACGGAACAACAACAGTAAATCTGTATTTTAGGGGAAGAGAGCTCGCATGCAAGCAAAGAGAAACATGGACACTGATGTGGTGTAAACCACAACCACTCCAATGCTTAAGTCAGAAAATTGGAAAGGGAAGAGAGTTTTTAATAATGGTTGGAGAACTTACTTGACCATTTACGTTCTTCTTTACCTTATTTATAGGTTTTGACCCTTCTCCTATTTCTTATCTGATTAGAGTTTTCGACTGGGCTGACTATTCATAGATTCCTTTTGGGCCAAAGTCGGCCAACCCTACATTCTTACCTAGCGCTTTTAGGATTTCATCCATTTTTGGCTAAACTTACATTGGACTCATTGTTCCTAGGCCATTGTTGATGGGCTCGACCTTGGCCAGGCCCATCTCACTTTTTAAGCTTGCTCTTCTCTCCTTCATTTGTTGTTTATTGACCATTTTGCCCTTGATTCTAGAATTCACCTACAACATTATCTCCTACTCCCAAGCTAGGGTTCATTAGTTTCCTAGGCTTTTTTTTCATGGATTTTAATTCTCAAAATCTATCTTGGGAGTACAATCTCCTCTTCAAACTCTAAGCCACCCTATCGCGAAACTTAATTCGGACTTGTAAGGGGTTGTTAGACATATCAAGCCAAACCCTTTTGAGGTCCAACCAATTTTTCAACATGCTTCTCCATTTTATGACGAAGATATGCACCAAATCGTGCTAGGTCCACTTTTAAGATAAGCCCTAACAATAGGTTATTGCTCAATTGATCTTGAGTGGTCTCTCAGGATCAAAAGTTAGCCTGGAATACTACCCAGTTAAATTCTGATTTCCTGCATCCCCCCCCCCCCCCCCCCCCACCCCCCCCCCCCCCCCCCCCCCCACCCCCCCCCCCCCCCCCAATCGTAGCTTACTAACTTTCTTGTTGCTTTTTCCGACTTGTCGCTTCTTGTCTCAATTCGTTATGTAGCTTTTTCTTTACTCGGTTTTCATTGTTTCATCTAGCTATCTTGAAGCCCCTTGTGACTTTCATTTTCGGGCTTTCTCTGGTCAGCCCTTGGGCCGAGGCCAATCATAAGTCATATTTTCTATATTGTAGTCATGTTGATTCATTATGTAGCTCTTCCTTCACCTGGTTGTTGTTGTTTGATTTTGATTCTTTCTTATGTTATTTTTCTCTATAGCTTTGTATCTCAATTGTAGCTTTGTTCGTCTATGCTAACCATATAGCTTTCGCTTTCCATTCTTTTAGGGTTGTCCTAGGCCAAGGCCGAGGCCGAGCGTGTTGCTTTTTTTCTTTTTTGAACTTAGGATGTCAAGTTAGGAACTTTTTGAGGCTCAATCCTAACCTTAGTTGAGGCCGAGCGTGCTGGCTTGGGCCAGGATTTGGGCAAGTCCTCTTTTCAGGCTATTCTTGATTAAAATGTCTAATTCTTTCCTCGAAATAATGCTGAAAGATAAGAAAAATTACTTATAACAACTTGTCCGATAGCCATTTTATTTACACTTGTAGACATCTTTAACAATAATAAATTTTCAAGTGTTCGACATTCCACGAGTGAGGGAGAGCCATTCCGACCTGATCTACCAATGTGTATCTGTCGGATCTAACCACTTTAATCACTTGATACGGTCCTTCCCATATTAGCCCAAGCACTCTTGCATTAAATCTCGAGTGTTTTGTATCATTTTCCTTAATACTAGATTTCTTTCCTTAAGTGTTGCACTCTCATCGTGGTGTTGTAGTATCTAGTGATCCTATTTTTGTACTCTACTACATGTAAACGTTCTATCTCGTGGTGCTTCTCCAATAGGTCTAAGCTTAACCTCATTGAAGTTTCATTTCTTTGAGGATCAAACTGCTCTACTCTTGGTGATGGTATTCCAATCTCTACCGGGATTACTACTTCCACCCTAGAAGAAAGAGAAAAAGGGGTTTCTTATGTAGAGGTTCTTATTGTCGTTCGATATGTCCACAATATGCTTGGTAGCTCTTTCACCCATAAGTCTTTCAATCCTTTAAGTTTTTCTTTAAATTTTGTTTAATGGTTTTATTTACTACTTCTACCTATCCATTTGCTTGGGGATGAGCTAGGGAGGAACATCGATGTGCGATGTTAAGATTTGAGCAAAATCTTCTAAATATCGAATTATCGAATTGTTTTCCATTATGTAATGACCCGACCCCCTAGGACTTAAGTTAGGCCGTTACTAAATACATGTATGCATGGAACTTAAAACGACACCCTTTTATGGTGAAATAAATTCTAAATAAATAAGGTAAGTTCAAAAGTCCTTCATTAAATTCAAATATTAAAAACAAATAATGGGATACCCATAAATTATAAATGATGATAACAAGTTTGAAAACAATTCTGAATAGTAAGTTTTAAATAGCAAAACTGAAAGTTGAAAAAAACATGAAAAGAAATCTAAATATCATGAGCGGAAGCATAAAACTGGTCCTAGTGGCTCGATCATGAATTCTGCTTGTCAATCGCTGGTGCATCTATACCTTTACTTGAAACAACAATATGAGAAATGATGAGTATAAAATACACAGTAAGTAACTCCATTACTAGGGTCGGGCTAGGCATCTATGTTTTCTAGATGCCTACCTCTGGTGGAACATAAAAACTGCTCTAGTCCTCATGGGACACATACATACATGAAAAGCTGGTTTCTATTTTACTGTAGTTAAGTAGCCCACTACCCCTGGTGAATCCTGAAGGAAATATAACTTCTAGTGAATCCCGAAGGGAACACAACCCCTGGTGAATCCTGAAGGAAACACAATCTGGTAAATTTCAAAGGAAACACAATATCTGGTGAATCCTGAAGGAAACACAATCTGGTGAATCCCGAAGGAAACACAATACCTAGTGGGCATTTAACTAATTAGTAAAGACACTATCATAGTCTCAACATCACAATTATCACAATATGGTTTTATAACATGCATATACACCTCAATATCATGGCTATACAACATGCATATACGTCTCAATATTCTCATATCAATTACAAACTCAGTGAATCAAGTATCATCTCTTACTGTGCATAAATAAATCTTTCAGATTCTCATACAAGAACATATATCGGTCATACTATACTATCCGTTTATCATGCTATTGTTCTGTCCTGATATTCATCCATTATGCTAGCATATATCTAGTGTCTGGCCCATTGGCAGTTCCAGTAGTAAGATTACTTACCTCGATACTAGATTCAAATATTGATCCAAGCGGTAGTCTTCAATAATAAATCTTTGAATTCAATTCCACAATGAAGCCTGAGCAACAACCACTCTCAAGATTCCAATCTTCAAAATCTTCTTTCAATCAGACCCTGCTTCCAACTTTTAATCCATTTCTCCCTTAAAATTTTCAATTCACAAAGAATTTAACTACCCCCTTCCACAATGAAATTAATTCTTGACATTAATTTCAAATTAAATTTGTGTGACATAACCCCCTTCCAAAATGAAATTAATTCTTGACATTAATTTCAAATTTAATTTGTTTGACATTAAAAGTCCAATTTCTTTAACTTCTCTCCAATTAAACTATTAAATTGAAACACCCATTTATTAGCAATTAAATCACAATAATTACATTTTGAATTTTCAATATTAAAAAAATGCCCTCTAATACTAGAAAATATTGAAATTACATTAAGAACAAAATTTAGGGTGTTATAGGAGCACAATTCATAATATAAATGGCAATCATTATTGCATGACCCCAAAACGAATTAGGTAAATGAGCATAACTCATCATAGACCGAACCATGTTCAAAAGGTTATATTTCTCCTTTCTGATACACCATTCTGCTGAGGTGTCAAGTGTCGAGAGTAAGGATGTGACTCTATGTTCTATATATAGTCCTGGAATCTTAAATCCATATACTTCCCCTTAATCTGATCGAAGTGACGTATTTGTTTTACCTAATGAATTCTCGATCTCAACCTTATATTCTTTGAAATTTTCAAAGGCTTCATATTTATGTTGCATTAAATAAACATATCCATATCTTGAATAATCATCAATAAAAGAGATTAAGTATTCAAACCCTCCTCTTACCTTAACAATCATAGGAACGTTGAGGTTTAAATGTATAAGTTTCAAGAGTTCTTTGGCTTTTTGACCTTTTCCAGTAAAAGGTATTTTTCTTATTTTGCCTTCAAGGCTTGACTCACATACTAGTAAAGAGTATTTTTCTAACTCACATAGAAGTTCACTATTAACCAACCTCTCAATTGGGTTTTATATCCTAAAACTCGCAGTTTGTAAAAAGATAAACATATTCTATAGTCAATAAACTTACATTGATTTTATAAATTGGATACGTAAAAGTCTAAATCCAATAAACTAAGATCCATGGCTATTATATGAATGCTTCTCCACAATAATTGAAAGAATTCCATTAGAGGTAATAGCTTTCAACCCATCCATAATGGCCTAAACCTTCAATATCAAGAGATCATATTGCCCACATGTTAAAAGTTAGTGCAAACTTATTTTGCAAGTTATTAATTAAATTAGTTTTTTCATTAATTGAAGCTAATGGAGCTTCATGTGACCTAATCTTATGTGCCAAAGTTGGACA
This sequence comes from Benincasa hispida, assembly GCF_009727055.1. Lineage (NCBI taxonomy): Eukaryota > Viridiplantae > Streptophyta > Magnoliopsida > Cucurbitales > Cucurbitaceae > Benincasa > Benincasa hispida. The sequence continues at coordinate 61,615,458 of NC_052358.1, read as the reverse complement.
TTTTCTTTAGGAGAAATATTTTGTCTTTTATGCTGAGTTGTTGTAGTTATGAACATTTAAGTACTTAGAAGTGCCTTTAGTTGACAACAACCTTAGCATATATAAATTACTTTCTAAGATTGCAGAACAAATTTGAATACCATTCTTGTAAATAAACACTTTATCTACATTAAAGGTAATAAAATAATGTTGTTCAAGCAAACACTTTACAGAAATCAAGTTATTCTTTAGATCAGGAATTACATAACATTGTTTAATAACAAGAAATATTTCTGTAAAGGTAATCCAACGCCCCCCATTACTACCATTGAGAGATTTCTATAAAAGTAATCTAACACCTCCCACTACTACCCTTAAGACAACTTCCCCAGCTTCAATCTGCATCGTCATCTCGTCAATCCTGAGCTGCTGCTAGGAACGAATTCCCTGAAAATAAAAATAAACATGACTAGTGGCCCCTGAATCAATTATCCAGGCTGAATCATCATTCTCTACTGGTTTGTAAAACTAGTAAATTATATTTATTTTGTTTGGTCTTCTTTTTCTCTGCCAAATTCTTGTGACAGTTCTATTTTCAGTGCCCTCCTAGTTGCAGTGGAATTATTTCCTTTGGCAACCTTGGTCTTCCTGCCCCCTGGATGCAGCAGATTTAGCTTTATTTCCCTGACCTCCCTTCATCTTCAATTTAATGCTAGATGAAGAAGGCATAAGCTTTGTTCTATAGGTCGAACCTCTGTAGAAATTCTTAGAAGAAGTGGCAACATTTGCCTCTCTCTTCTATTCCTTGACTTTCATCAAAGATTGGTAAGTCTGTAATTCATTAAAGAGGGTGGTTAGGTTGTAGTCTAGCTTGTTCATAATAGTATTACGATGGAACTAAAGGAAACTCTCTCACAAAGTCTCTAGTATAAAGTTAACCTGACTAGCCTCATTGATGACGACCCAATTCATTTCAGCCACATTAAAATGGACCATCATTTTGAGGACGTATTCTCAAACAAATTCCCTTATTTAATACATGAATTGAATATGAACTTCGAAGTGTCATGTTTGAGCTATGAGGACAATTGTCCAAACATCCCTTGCAGTGAATCCATAATATTTCTTGCAATGACCATGGATTCATACTTCTTTGCCATAACTTCAGACAAGTTGGCAAGAAGGTATGCTCGAGCCTTCTCATTTGCCTTTACTCATCTCTCATATTGATGGAATGAAAATTTTTAATTTGTATGCGTTAATGGATATGCGTTGATGTTCATGTGATGATCATGCATTAATTTGAAGAATATGCATTATGCATTAATCATGTATGCGATGACCATGCGTTTCTGTCATAAGTTTTCTTACTCTCTTGCCAAGTACAATGAGAACACAAATTTCTCGAGATGATCCAAGGTCGAACACGGGACTTGTAACTAAAAGATGATTGTAAAGTAATGCGTTTGAGGCGGAGGAAAAAAAAAGAAGATGATTACTATGCGCTACTCCTACTCCTAGCTAAACAGACTAAACAATTAAAGTTTGACTATGAGAATCGGTAGAGATGCGACGACTGTTAACACGTAATAAGATACATGGAGAAGTAAGTTTGGGGGAGGAGATTTCACTGAGTCCTTAAGTTTGGATGCAAAGGTAATTTTAGCTCGCCACACTAACGCATTGCACACCTCTCGATGGTTAACCACATGCTTATATCTTTATAACTCATGGTTGCGTTGAGCATAAGATTATTCCTATCTCTAGGAACACTGCTTACTTTGCTTAGTGAGTTTCACTACTTACCCTCTCGGGCAGTTGGTTATAGCTATTCCGCTCATAGACAGGCATTGCAATAGCCTCGCACTAAGCAAACAGGATTGACTCACTATACTTGTGCAACGCACACCTCTCGGTGGGTTGCTACATGCGTCATATATCTATGTCGCATGATTGAGTATGCGATAACTCTTGCAATCTGCACTTAACTCATTACAGTGAAAGAAAAAGATGATAAAGTAGAAGAAGATGATGAAAATGATGTCGAAGAAATTAAAGAGATGCATTGATTACAAAATATATTAGTGTCTTAAGCCAAAATGTAATACAATACAAAGGTGAGAATAGAGATAGATGGCTAGATGTAGGCAATCTTTTGCTTTCATTAGATGTGTGTTAAGGTTGTCAGTGGTGCAATGGATGGGCGGTAGAGTAGTCTCTCTCGAGATCTATCTCTGACAAAGCTCCGGTCGTCAATCAGAGGAAGTTGTGGAAGTGAAGAACTCTCAAAGACTTTCTTATTCATGCTCTCGTCTGTGATCACAGGAATCTGCCCAAGGCAAAAATCCCAGATATTTTGAATGCGGGCTTCAAGGTTCTCTTTATAGAGCTCAAACACTAGTAGCTTTGGTGATCCTGCTCTGAATCACTGTCGTTCCTGTCACAGTAGGTGAAATGTCATCATTATCTTATCTCCTTGATACTTTCAAGGTATGCGTTCATGATTGTTTCTTCTGAAGTATCAACGTATTCCACCCACTTCGTTATCATCCTCCTATCATGGTTATCACTGTAGTTATGGCATTTCATGCTACCAATTTGTCTTTATTAAGATCAACGCATGCAATTAACTTTGTGATGGTTTGGGATCAATGCATGCGATCGATTCCTACGACAACTACAAAATAGACATTTTGATGCAAAATAATGCATGATATAGGGTTAATGGGGATTTTTAATGTTGATCAATGCAAGCTCATTATTCCACATGAATTCTTAGCAACATTAACGCATGTTCTGCTCATCAACCCTCATAATTCTAAGTAAAAAGTTGCAATAGCTTGTATTTCTACAAGCTATCACACCCCAAAATTTAGAATCATGCTTGTCCTTAAGCATGCCTTATACTAAGGAAACTCAAAACTTGCTCTCTAACTTTTCCTTTGCATTGACCAGCTTCTCAGAATTGCACTTCTAGCCTAGGTAGCAACACTCTCCTCAAACTTAGCCACTTCTTCTAAGAAATATTTTCTAAGTTTTAATTATGGCAAGCCTTCGCTCAAACTTTTTACTCATCACAGACAACTTTGCTTTTAGCTTTTTACAATGCGATCGTTCAAAACAATTCAAAGCTTTACGACTCATTATTGGATTGAGGCGTTGAACCTGATTACGCTCTTCGTTTTGGCTTGCCCTCACGAGTGTCATGCGGGCATCCAACTTCGGTTGCATGCCATATTCAATTCAACTCTTATTTTAGCTAAATTTAATTTGTGTCAGACAGAGGAGTTGTCCTTATGCATTGATTCTGATCACCTACTTTCGTTTTGGCTTACCTGCATGGGTATCATGTGAAGTATCCGACTACGGGTAGGTACCGTTCACAACTTAACTCTTATCAGCTTGGGTTTCTCCTTTACACTGACAGTGGAGTTTTTATTATGATCATTTTTTAAGCGTTATTGCAATGTTTATATTGAATTCATTTGCTCGAACCGGTCCCACCCCAAAATTTAGAGAGTGGTAGGGTCCTTGCCAAAAAACTAAAGACAAAATTGTTCCAAGATGCAGTAAAAGAGGTTTGAGCAGAGGTTTGCATACAATAAAACTTAAGACTGTTAAACTTTGAAGAAGCTATTAAAGCGAGGTGAGCCATGCAACCTTTAGTGAGTGGATTTAGTGAATTTACATAAGTATCATCATGGATGCTAATTTATCAACACAAAAGAAGGTAAGCAGGAAAAAGAGAATTTCAAAAAGATAGCGCATGTAAGATGACAAGAAAATAATAGATGCGGGTAGAGTGTCGATTGCGTCAATACTTAGAATTCATGCGAAAGAAATAGTCATGCGATGAATAAGGGAGAGAATTCTACTTTTGAAACAACACACCGAGAGGAAATTATTATCGCACCAAAAAGGAGCAAGCGCAACACCATATCCAAGAAAAGCAGCTGTAAATCCAAAACGACAATAATCAAATAAATCAATTAAATAAATTAACTAGAAAAGCAAAGTAAAGATAGATTAGAAGACGTCCCTGGAGAAATTGAAGTGAAGTCACCGCAAGGACTCTTCCATACAGGGGATCGAACTCGCTTGCCTAGTTCAAGGGACCCATTGTCCCGACCATTAGAGCTTCTAGCAATCATTGGCTACATGACGGTTACCATGCTTCTAAGATTAGTTCCAACTCATACGACAAACAACCTTTCAATCTCAGGGTCAATATTTAATTTGGGCGCAACACCTTCACTCATATATTGTTTGCAACTTGGATCGTACAAGCCACAATACTGAAGGAAATCAAACACGAAGATTTCCATTCGTAGCGAAATAGATCATTCTAAATTACAATCATAAATGAACATCACAAATTACACTCGAAACATAGACATGTGGTTATACAATCAATATAGAAATTGCAGCATGATACAACAAGAAACAAGGAGAAAAACTACGAACGTTTGTCGTCTCGTCTCCATGCTTCTTGCTCACAAACGCTCGAACACAGCAACCTCGAATGCTCGAACAACACGACCGCAACACTACACGAACACTTCACACTCGAACTCAACAATCGCCTCAATCACGAACTTCTCAAGAACACGAACAGCCTCCACGGAACCTCGATAGCGTCGAGTTGAGTATGACACCACCAAGAAGGTTACCTTGGTATTCTCGGTGTGAGAATCCAGAGGGTGGGCTCTGTGTGGACTTAGTTTGAGGCAGACGAAGGAGGAATGAACAATCGTGTACACGATTGTGCAAGTGAGAGAAGACAGAAACCTATCATATAGGTCGATGCTCAATCGTTTAGCAAAAGCTAAGAGATCGTTTAGTTCATCGCTTAGTACCGTGTCTGTCGCTTACAAACACTACACGATCATTTTCTAAATACAAGTTATTGCTTAGTAAATTGGTATTTATTTGACAAGCTTCCATGAGATGTTTTTTCGAGAGAAAATCTCAAAATTACTTTTGCAAAACTTTTCAAAAACTTACTAAAATTAGGAAAACAATTTTCTTTTTATTTCACGGTTACCATGAACCACCAATAACCTCCCACTCAATTGGTTATTAGATAAAACGATTTAATTATCCAATAATTAATATTATTATAATATAAATGATAACCAACTTATCATATTATATTTATAACCTATAATTTTAATATTTCATCTCATGAAACATATAAACCATAGTTCTTTTTCTATTCCATGGTACTTAATGTAAATCTCATTTACATCAATCCTCCACTAGATGCATCTCATACATCATACCGATTATATCATATATAATCAAAATACCTCTTATCAATTTGAATATTTCAAATCAACACCAATAACTGATCCTCAACTGAATCCACTGAGCTACCAAGGGGACCTTATAGACCTGTAGCTCAAAGCTCCAATGGTACGTGAATAACTGACTAAACTCTTTAGTCACGGGATCTCCCATCCGTTAACTACCAGACACTTCACTAAAAATAGACAACTGAACTATCCTTACCACAAATATATTATGTGTCCATCTTAACCAATCAGAAGCACGACAAAGCTTCACAGATCGCTCATAAGTACAGTTGGGCTAATAATCGTTATGCCTCTGTAGTTACATCTAACTTCTTAAGTACCACCGATCCCTCTAATGAACATAAGTCATAGTCCTATTATGACTGAGTCCTCTCTTCCAAAAAGAAGCTGTGGCCACAATGTTCAAGCCCCGGAATCAACCCTTAAGGGAGCAATCTCTCTACTTATCCTTGCTTCGGGAAAGGAGTGAATTCCATCTTGTGGATTGAGTTCCCAGCTCCCAGATCAAACAAGTCCCCAAAAAGGTAGGCATGTTGAGTTGGCAATCTGGCCACTCTCACCCATACTAATCAAAGGACCACCCTCAAAGGCAGAAGTTCTCAAAACACTCAGGATTGAGGTCGTGTCACCTATAGTCGTTTAGGTGAGATGTAAGTCTCTAGTATCAACGACATTATATACAGAGTCTAGTCATCTCGTGATCCAGGTCTTATACAAACTCTTTATATAGGACACCCCCGCTCGCATGTCTCCACATGAATGGTTAAGATCTACCATCTATAGTAGTTTACAACACTTGCAAACCTCTACAAAGCGGGCCGTATCCATAGTGTCATCAAGATCAGGTATCACACCTTAATTCTTATACTACATACCTATTTAGATTATCACTTAAGGCATGATCTACTTATATATCACATATACATGCATAAGTTCACATAAGATAACCAAGGAGCTTTGTTTATTGGATATGAGTAAATGCCAGAATTAAATAACAATTATTTTATTCATCAAACAATGTGTATCTTTATAAAACAACGAGACTTCGGGAAAATTAGGACACCAATCCCAACAAATATGCCTAAGACTAAAAGAGTGCCTGTGAAAACACAAAACTTAAACAAACTATTAGATGCCAAATCCCCGACAACGATGCCAAAATCTTGATGGAAGGAAAAATTTTAATTTGTTTGTGTTAATTGATATGCATTGATGGTCATGCGCTGATCATGCATTAATCTGAAGAATATGCATTATGCGTTAATCGTGTATGCGATGACCATGCGTTCCTGTCACAAGTTTTCTTGCTCTCTCACCCAGTATAATGAGATCACAAGTTTCTTAGGATGATCCAAGGTCGAACACGGGGACTTGTAACTAAAAGATGATTGTAAAGTAATGTATTTGAGGCGAAGAAAAATAAAAAGAAAGAAGCTGATTACTATGCGCTACTCATACTCCTAGCTAAACAAACTGAACAACTGCAGTTTAATTATGAGAATTGGTAGAGATTCGGCAACTGTTAACACGTAATAAGATGCATGGAGAAGTAGGGTTGGGGGTTCTTAAGTTTGGACGCAAGTGTAATCCCAGCTCACCACACTAATGCATCGACACCTCTCGATGGTCAGCCACATGCTTATATCTCTATAACGCATAGTTGCGTTGAGCATAAGAATATTCCTATCTCTAAGAACACTGTTTACTTTGCTTAGTGAGTTTCACTACTTACCCTCTTGGGCAGTTGGTTGTAGCTATTCCGCTCATAGACAAGTATTACAATAGTCTCACACTAAGCAAACAGGATTGACTCATTATACTTGCACAACGCAGACCTCGGTTGTTATGCGTCATATTTCTATGCCGCATGATTGAGTATGCGATAACTCTTGCAATTTGCACTTAACTCATTCGGTGAAAGAAAACGATGATAAAGTAGAAGAAGATGATGAAAATGATGTTGAAGGAATTAAAAAGATGCATTGATTACAAAATGTATTAATTGAAGGAACACATATTCAAGAGAACGAGTGAGCGGAAGTAAGATCTTTCCAAGCCCATTGTGCAAGAATAAATGCATCACAAACATACAGAATAGTTATGCATCTTCAAGAAAATTACAGCATGATTTTTTAATCAAATACAAAAGGAATTGAGAGACATACCCTTTGAAGAACTCTTCTTCTTGAAATTTCTTGCTCTCGTGATCAAACGCATAGCAATATCTCGCTCTCATGAGCAATCTTCTAGCCAACCTCTCGCTATGTTATAATCACGAATAGTTTGCTCCTCAAACAATAACCTTTCGACACTACCATTCAACAACCTTAGTATTCTCGGAGTGAGAATCCAAGAGGTGTGGGCTCTATGTGAATTTGGTAAAGGGAATGAGGAATAAAATAATCGAACTACATGATCAAGTAAGTGGGAGAATGGTTTTTTCTATCGCATAGACAGCGAGTGCTTGATCGTTTAGTAATCTCTCGCTCTCGTGAGAATCGTCTAATAAATCACGCTCTCGTGAGCAATCGTCTAGCCGATCGTTTAGTCTCTCGCTCAATCGTTTACACGATTGTCTAGCAAATCTCGCTTGACTGTTTAGTCTCTTGCTCAATCGTTTAGAGCCGATCGTCTAGCAAATCTTACTCGATCGTTTAGAGTCAATCGTCTAGCAAATCTCGCTCGATCATTTAGACAGTTGTTTAGTCTCTCGCTCAATCGTTTAGTCTCTTGTGAGGTCTATCGTATAGTCTCTCGTGAGCAAACGATTAGAGAAGCAATTAACTAAGTGATTGTTTATAAAATGAAAACTCTTTTCATTATATCCTTCAGTTATTCAAAACTGAAATTAACCTCCTACTTGCACGGTTAATGGAGAAAATGACCAATTAAACAATTATCTCGTAATTGTTTTTATTATAAATAAATATAATAACTAACTTATCATATATATTTATAACCTGTAGTTTTTTTTTCTTTTATTTAATATAAATCATATTTATATCAAATCCTCCAATTAATGTATCTAATACATCCAATCAATTATATCACATATAATTGAACCAATTTAATTATACTATATATAATCAAATTCCTTCTTGTTAAATTGAACACTTCAAACTAACCCAAAAACTGATTCTTAACTTAAATCCATTGAGCTACCAAGGGGACCTTATGGACCTATAGCTTGAAGCTCCAACAGTATGTGAATAACTGACTAAACTCTTTAATCAAGATATCCACCATCTGTTAACTGCAGAGCACTACACTAAAGACCGACAGTTGCACTCTTCGTACTACAGATATATTTTTGTGTCCATATAACCAATCAACAATGCGATGACCCTTCACAAATCGCTCGTAAGTACAGTTGAGCCAATTTACCGTTTTGCCCTTGTAGTTATATCTAACTTCTTAAGTACCACTAATTCCTCTAATGAATAATAAGTCATAGTCCTACTATGACTGAGTCCTCTCTTCCAAAGAGAGGGTATGACCACTATGTTCAAGACTCGGAATCAGCCCTTAAGGGAGTAACTTATCTACTAACCCCTGCTTCGGGGAAGGAATGAATTTCATCTTGTGTAGCTGAGTTCCCAACTCCCTAATCAGATGAATCCCTAAAAAGGTAAGCTTGTTCAGTTGGCAATCTGGCCACTTTCACCCATACTAATCAAAGAACTGCCCTCATAGGCAGTAGTTCCCAACTCACTTAGGATTAAGGTCATGTCACCTATGGTCATTTTTGTAAAATGTAAGTCTCATTTATCAATGGCGTTATATAAAGAAACTAATCATTTTGTGGTCCGGTCTTATACAAACTCTTTGTATAGGATACCTACGCTCGCATGTCTCCACATGAATGGTCAGGATCAAACCATTGGTAGCACTTTACAACACTTGTAACATCTACAAAGTGGGTTGTATCTGTAGTGTCACCAGGATAAGGTATCCCTCATTTATCCTTATACTACAGACCATTTAGGTTATTACTTAAGGCATGATCCACTTGTATGTCTCACGTACATGCTTAAGTTACATGAAATAACCACAGATCTTAGTTTATTGGATTTAAGTAAATGCTTATAAAATAAAATATATTTTATTAATAACAATATGTGTACAAAATGTTTACAAACTACGAGACCACCAGAAGAATTAGAACACCAGTCCCAACATTAATGTCTTAAGCCAAATTGTAATACAATACAGAGGTGAGAATAGAGATGGATGGCTAGATGTAGACAATCTCTTGCTTTCATCAGATGTGTGTCGAGGCTATCGGTGGTGCAATGGATGGGCAATGGAGTATTCCCTCTCAAGATCTATCTCTGATGAAGCTTTGGTAATCAATCGGAGGAAGTTGTGGAAGTGAAGAACTCTCAAAGACTTTCTTGCTCATGCTCTCGTCCGTGATCACGAGAATCTGCCCAAGGCAAAAGTCCCAGATACTTTGAATGTATGCTTCAAGGCTCTATTTATAGAGCTCAAACGTCAACAACTTTGGTAATCCTGCTCTGAATCACTGTTGTTTCTGTCGCGGTAGGTGAAATGTCATTATGATCTTATCTCTTTGATACTCTTGAGGTATGAATTAATGATTGTTTCTTCTAAAGTATCAATGCATTCCACCCACTTTGTGATCATCCTTTTATGATGGTTATCACTTTAGTTGTGGCATTTCATGCTACCAATTTATCTTTATTAAGATCAATGCATGTAATCAACTTTGCGATGGTTTGGGATCAATACATGCGATCGATTCCTGTGGAAACTACAAAATAGACATTTTGACGTAAAATAATGCATGATATAGGGTTAACGGGGATTTTTAATGCTGATCAACGCAAGCTCATAATTCCACATGAATTCTTACCAAAATTAACGCATGTTTTGCTTATCAACCCTCATAATTCTAAGTAAAATGCTGCAATTGTGAGTTGCATTTTGAGCTGGGTCGTAGGACACTTCTCAAGCAGGACAAACCTTAGGTCATTGATGATTAGCACAATATTGACTGTGTTTTTCCAACTCGTGTAGTTATTACCAGTTAACTTATCAGCACTTAAAAGGTTGATTATAGCATTAGTCATAATGAAGTTTGTTGAATGAAGTTTGCTGACACCATACAAATTCTTTATATTAGTTATATGCATTACCTATTAAAAACCAATCAAAATTTAGCAAAATTTTAATGTACCTTATGTGATAATTATTTTGCAATGATGCTTCAGTGAGTTAGAATAAAAGCCACCATAGGGTAGACAATCACCCTTTCACTTAATTGAGATATTCTGAACCAATCATTACACAAGAATAACTTTTATTCCTATAACGATTAGTCATTATTGTTCAGTCAAGAAATCATTAACTTGCTTAACAATTTCTTATAAGTGTAACCCTTCATTTTAGATTCTAAAGTTTCACCCCAATTAGTCAACCGTAGGAAAAAACTGATTGAGGCAAAAATTAAAGCAATCCCATCCATTACTAGAGTTTGAGTAAAATTTCCTTCAAATACTTTCTTTAAGGGGACACAAGCAAACGATGCCACGAGGCCGAGCATCAAACTTTACTACAAAACTAATAAGGAGACCGTGGGATGTGTTGACGCACGTCCTTCTCCCACTTACCATAAACACTTTCTCCATTCAACTTTATATTGACCTACACAAACCCCTTCATTAGGGGTGATGAGATTGGCGTCCTAATTCTCCCAGAGTCTCGTAGTTTGTAAACTTTGTACACATTGTTATTAATAAAATAAGAGTTATTTTATTTGCATTTACTCATATCCAATAAATAAAGATCTGTGATTATTGTATGTAAACTTGAATATGTATATGAGATATACAACTGGATCATGCCTTAAGTAATAACCTAAAAGGTCTGTAGTATAAGGATAAAGGAGGAATATCTTATCCTAGTGACACTATGGATATGGCTCGCTTTGTAGAGGTTTACAAGTGTTGTAAACTATTACAGATGGTTTGATCCTGACCATTCATGTGGAGACGTACGAGTGGAGGTGTCCTTTACAAAGAGTCTGTATAAGACCGGACCACAAAATGACTAGTCTCTTTATATAACCCGTTGATAATTGAGACTTACATCTCACTAAAATAACCATAGGTGACATGACTTTAATCCTGAGTATTTTGGAAACTCCTGCCTATGAGAACGATCCTTTGATTAGTATGGGTGAGAGTGGCCAGATTGCCAACTCGACAAGCCTACCTTTTTGGGGATTTTCCTGATTGGGGAGTTGGTAACTCAATTACACAAGATGGAATTCACTCCTTCCCCGAAGTAGGGGTAAGTAGATAGATTGCTCCCTTAAGGGCTGATTCCGGGTCTTGAACATAGTGGCCACACCCTCTCTTTGGAAGAAAGGACTCAGTCATAGTAGGACTATGACTTATTATTCATTAGAGGAATTAGTGGTACTTAAGGAGTTAGATGTAACTATAGGGGAAAAACGGTAAATCAGCCCAGGTGTACGTACGAGCGATCTGTGAGGGGTTATCGCACTGTTGATTGGTTGATATGGACATAGAAATATATTTGTAGTGAGAAGAGTGCAACTGTCGGTTTTTAGTGGAGTGCCCGGCAGTTAACGGATGGTAGATCTCGTGACTAAAGAGTTTAGTCAGTTATTCACATACCATTGGAGCTTCATGCTACAGGTCCATAAGGTCTCTTTGGTAGCTCAATGGATTCAAGTTGAGAATCAGATTTTGGGGTTGATTTAAAATGTTCAAATTAACAAGAGAAAATTCAATTATATATGATATAATTAGTGTGATGTATGAGATACATCAAGTGGAGGAATTAATGTAAATATGATTTACATTAAGTACCATAAAATAGAAAAAGAACTATGGTTTATATGTTTCATGAGATGAAATATTAAAACTATGGGTTATAAATATAATATGGTAAGTTGGTTATCATATTTATTTATAATATATTAATTATATGATAATTAATTCTTTTTCTCTAATAACCGATTAAGTGGGAGGTTATTGGTAGTTTTATGGTAACCGTGAGATTAAAAGGAAAATTTTTTCCTAAATTAAGAAGTTACTTCATTCGGAAACTCATGGAGACAAGCTATCAAGTGAAAGAGTTTCACTAAGTGATAGCGTTCAGAGATTAAACGATCGTGTAGAGTTGACTATATGATAGTCACTCAACTGATTGTAGCTACATGATCGAGTGGCTAAATCTATACGATAGGCTGCTGTTTACTAAACGATCAAGCACATCGTCTATACGATAGACATTGTGTCATCTCTCATCTGCTCGATCGTGTACTCAATCGTAGTTCTCCAATCTCTTACTCAAGACAAGATCAGACAGAGCCCACAACTTTTGGACTCTCACACCGAGAATACCAAGGTAACCATTGTGGTGGTGTCCTCACTCAGTTCATGGATCGAGTTAGACTTTATTGGGTTCGAGGAGCTGTTGGCCGTTCGTTGTGTTCGTGTTCTTTGGTTGTACCGGTCGTTGCGTACGAGTATGCTATTCTTGGATGCTTGTAGATTGATTGAGGGATTCATGAAGAATGGTTCTTCAAAAGTATTCGTCCTTTATCCCTTGTATCATGTAATTTTTAGTTGTGCATGACCCATTAGTTTCCGTTTAGACTATAATCTTTTTATGTTCAATTCGAATGGAATTTGAAACGATCAATTCCGCTGCTCATGGAAATCCTCGTGTTTGATTTCCTTCAAGGGGACACAAGCAAATGATACCACAAAGTCGAGCATAGATCTCACGGTGTGAACTATTAGGAAGAACGTGAGAGAAAATTGACATATTGTACATCATTTTTCTCCCACTGTGGGATCCTCGTGTTTTTAGTGTTTTAAACCTAGAGTTCTTTACTTAGGTAAATATGTCTAACAATTTATCTAAGTGTATAGTTAAATTGGCCCAATATACTCCTATATTGGATAGTTTAACAATATATGGTTTTGTTTGTCAAACACCTTAATAAACTAAACCATTTATTGCATGCTTATAAAATAATTTTCTAGTTCACTTTCTAGGTCGGTTCCCAGGTAAGGATGTTCCATTTTTGTCAGCTTAAATATCCCAGCCTTAGACAGAACCATCCTTAAACAAAGGTCCCTTAGACAATTATTTTATAAATTTTAATCTTTTATTATTTTCAATTTAATCCTACTAAAAAGAAAATAAAAGATTAACCTATTTCTAATAATATTAGAAATATTTTAACATAGGTCTAGGTAAATTAATTTTAAACCATTTAAAATTAATTAAAACCTATGTTTGCCTACAACTTTTGGAAGGGATCGAATCCCACAGCGGAAGTGTTTTGTCAGAACATCTTGCATCCAACAATTTGATTTTACATTAAAAAAATCATTATACTAAACATAATATATAAACATGTAAATTAGTATGTATTAGGGAAAAAAATTAGAACGATTCGTTCCTTTTTAGATTCTCAAGTGCCATGAACAATCCTCTCCTAGTTCCAACAAACGGATCTCCAACGATCTTGATCACGAATAATTATTTGAACAATCTTGAATACTACCACGAAAGTAACCTCATTATTCTCTAGGATTCTAATAGAGGGATAGGTAGTATCCAACTATTGGAAGAGTGAGAGGAGAAAAGAGATTTTGGAGAGCAGAGAAGATTTTCTTTATGGCTTATAGAAAATTCTACACAATGACTCTATGGTTTTGTGTATTATGTTCTATGTATTTCAGTGTATTCCCAAAGAGTCATAAGGAGGTCTTTATATAAAGAATGGTCAAACCCTTTTTCTAATATGTTCCTTTTCTATAATTAATTAAATAACACTTATTTAATTAATTAGTCAATTTAATTAAATAACTCTTATTTAATTAATCGGTTCAATTAAACAACACTTATTTAATTTTATTTTTACAATAATTAAATAACTATTTATACGTTAAACCTAAATCAATGTATATATTTAATTATCATATACATCTCATGTATATATGCAAAAATTCTATATTAATTAATTCTTTATGAATCTAATTCACTTGAATTAATTAATTTGAATCTTATTCAAATATAATTTTTCAATTTAATTACATATTATATCCATAATTAATTATATATTAACCACATTAATATATAGTTTCTTGAAATTAATTTGAAAAATTTAAATTATCCCTCTTAAGTATCCTCTAGTGAGCTAACGAGGGGACCTAATGGATCTGTACATCAGAAGCTCCAACGATATGAGATTGATTGGTTAAACTCATTAACCAAATTAATCAATATTCATTAACTGTGAATACACTCTACTAAAGACCCACAGCTGAACTCTTCTCACTACAAATATATTTTTGTGTCCACGGATATAGACCAATACCAACAAGTTAGTCTTCCACGAGCATTCGTAACTCCAGCTGGATCAAATTACAGTTTTACCCTTAAGTTACCTCTGACTTCTTAAGTACCAGTACTTCTCTAATGAACAATTTGTTTATGGTCCAACTAATAAACAGAAACCCTTCTCAAGTCAACAAGAGGGCAGGGCCCTTTGTTCAAGTTCTGGAGACATACTAGGGAACATTCATCTACTTACCCTTAAAGCGGGAAGAAGTGAATTCCATCTTGTATTATCATGTTTCCAACTTCTCACTCGATCTTGTCCTCAAAATGATAGGCATATTGAGTCAACGAAGGCCACCCTTATCCATGCAAATCAAAGAACAATCCCTTGTGAATAAAAGTTCATAATATACTTAGGATTAAGATTAATTAAGTCTCCTAGGTCATCCTATTGAAATAGGAACCAAACTAGTTAATGTTGTTACATCTAGTGGTTACTATTTCGCGGTTCAGTCTTATGCAAACTCACTGTATATGATACCCTTACTCGCATATCACCTACACGAATGCATTCATATCAAATGTAAAGTGGATCGTATCCATAGTGTTACTAGGATAAGGTACCCGACCTTATCCCTATACTATAGACCCTTTAGATTGTATCTTGAACATTAATCCCTGTATGTTTTCATACATAGTTCAAGACTTATAAGACAACCTTAGATGTTAGTTTATTGGATTTAGAGTTATTAAGACAAAATTGACAACAATACAAGCAATAACATTTATTGAATTAACATCTATAACTCTTTATTAATAATGGTCAATTAATAACATTTACTATCTACGAGTTTAAAGGCATAAAACCCAAAACCTTTGATTATAGATTTTAATTATAATCATCAAACTTATAAATTAGTGAAATAATTAAAACTTATAATCATGCATCTAATGACAATAATTTAATATAACAATTATATTTACTAAGTAAAGTCATGCTCAATGAACGTGCATTTTTATTATATAATATAATACTTATATAACTAATGAAAATAAAAGACATCCATCATTCAACCATATAATATAACTTTTGTACTAAAGTATGATGCATGGACATGTTAATGATACGTGGTATGATGCATGGACATGTTAATGATACATGGTATGATGCATGGACATGTTAATGATACATGCAATCATATAATATAACTATTATATTCAATATGATGAATGAGCATGCTTATAGTATCATGCAACTATACAATATAACAATTGTATTAAATATGATGCATGATAAATGTTTATCCTATTGTGGGATTTTAAAGACTATATGACATACATTATGTAACATATAAAATTAATTATACAACATATGTAAAATTAAATAAACAACAAAATTGGACAAAAAATTAGCACTCTTAAAATTTAATTAGATTAATATAACATTTATATTAATTTAATTAATAAAAAATAATTAAATTATATAAAAAAATTTAAAAAGGTAAAAAAAAAAAACGGCTACTACACCGCGTCTGCCTGGAACCCACAACCTCCGAACCGCTAGGTGCACCGCGACCGTCTGAAGCATTGCAATGCTGGTCTGGAAATTGCTCTAGTGTTATTACACTCAGCTGGAGCATTGCGATGCTGATATGAAAAATGTTCCAGCGTAGCAACGTCAGTTGAAGGGTTGCAATGCAGGCCCATTATGCTCTAGCATAGAATGCAATTTTTGCTTCAAAATCAGTTCGTTCTTGTTCCAAATTGCACCATCTTCTCAGCAACACTTACATCACGGTCGACACAGACTTACATACTCAATAACAAGAATTAGAAGCCCAAAACAAGGGGCCCTTAAAACTTTAAACAATTTAAAGTAGCAAATCTAAAATGCCAAATTTTGGAAACATCAAATTTGCAACCAACACTCACAATGCAGTATATTTCTCTTATTTTTGTTTCCAAAAATAAATTCAAAGACATAATTTGGCTCTGATACCAATCGAAGGGATGGAATCTCAGTGCAGAAGCATATGAAGTGAATTCTTTTTTGAACAAAATCTAAACCATAGAAAACACAGAATGATAGGATAAACAGTAATACTAAGCATGCTTTCTAAGTTAATTACAAGGAGGAAAAGGAAAAGTAAACACTTACTTTTGGAGACACCGTTCTTCATGTTCTCCCCTCCTAATGATCATAAACTCCTCCAAGTCAAGAAACCTTTTTCCACGAACACAGCAAGATCACAGCTTTTATTGGACACCATTACCAAAGCCTTCCTTGGCTATTCTCAAGGTGAGCAATCAAGAAGGTTGATCGGTATAAAATAGGTGTCGTTAATTCTATCTTACCCAAGCAAATGAAATTTATAATGCTAAAAAACTACTAAAACTCACATGTAGTTAAAGTAGAAGTAGGAGGTCGATCCCAAGGGAACCTTTATTAATTGGCCAAAAATAACCTTATGTATTTTTATTAGAAGAGAATTAATAGAAAAAGATTCTTGGAAAATCTTGTTACTAGATTTAATCCTATCATTGTTCTTGAACGATTACTTGAAAACTCAACATCCCATATTCCAATAAGGGAAGACCGTTAAAGACTGAATAGCTAATTAACATGAATCATATCAATTAGTCCTAATCTAAATAAAAAAAACCACTTCCATATAGCATTTATCATGTTCTTTTCATAGATTACTTTAAAGACAAGAGTTATCATGATTATGACATTCAAGAAACACATTAGAGTAAATTTCAAGAATGGTTGAATGAATGTTTTGATTAAGAAATTCAAGAGTTAAATTTGGAAAAAGTCCTAATTAACACAAGAAAACTTAATTTTGTAACTATCTCACCATTATGCAATAGTGCCAAGCAAGAATTACATATAGGAATTCAATGAAATCAAAGTGCAAATTATCCTTCATTAATTTCTATTAACATTCAGCCCAATAACATTCAAGAATGCTAACAATTCAAAGAAATATACAAAAGAACTCAAGAAATTAAACCTACAATTAAGATTTCTCGAGAAATAGAATTACCTAGCCATAGAGTTTGAGTAGTCTTGAAGAAATCCTTGAAAATATGATGAAATCCATGAAGCAATTCAGTAGGGAATTATCAAAATTGCAAGAAATCTCCCAATACTAATACAAAATTGTGCAATTTTCTCTCTAATTTTGATCTAAGCTTTCTCTATCAACAAAAAAAATGAATTTTCTCCTTTTGAAGTCCGAGTCGAAGCCCTTTTTATTTTGAAGAAGGTCGCAGCCTTGCAATGCTGCCCTGAAGAAGTCCAACATGGCAACAGTGCGTTGCACAAGCGCGCACGTGTTTTTTATTTTTCCGTCAATTTTTGAAGCATTGCAACGCTGCGTAGAACATTGCAATGCTGCCTTGTTTTGTAGTAAAATGGTGCATTCTATCTTCAAGTCTCGAGCTAGCGTCAGACTTAGTGTTGTGGGGAGCGTTGCAACGTTGCAAGCATTACTGAAGTGTGTTGACTTGTTCCTTTTGAGGGGCAAAGTAGTAATTTGCCTTAGCTCTTCTTCTTAAGTGATTCTTTGGTGTCGTTTGACTCAATTTAGCTCCAAATTCTTCAAAATAACTTCATTTGTGTCGGGATTAGAATTTACCTATCAAAATAAACATTTTAAGCAAATAATTGAAGAATAATTGAGGGAATTAGTACTAATAAGATAGCTCTTTACAAGACCTAGCTAAGAAGTTATGGGCACTTCTTGTTAATTTTGGTGAGGGAGGAGGTTATTTTATTTGAGAAAGTTCTAGAGAGAGTATCAAAAGGCAGGGAGCAAAAACAATGTACTTCGTCTCTTTCAAAAATTCCTCTGCCAAGTTATATTAGAGAGAGGAAGGAAGAGTTATTAAAAGAACTCCTCCAATTGCATTATGAAATACACCCAATGGAGTTATTTCTTAATTTAAGTAAATTAAAATAAATTTTAATCTAACTAAATTAAAGACTTTATATTAAATCAGATTTAATATAATTGTCATATATTTGAATCATTCAAATAATAATCTCTCACGTAACTTATAGTTTTAATATGAATCATATTCATATTAATTTTTACCTATAATTTTAATATGAATCATATTCATATTAAACTTGATCCTATAGTTTTATATGACATTCATATAGTTAATATTTGAATCATATTCAAATATTTATCTCTTTCATCAAATTTTATATTATAATGTATCTATATACATTATATTAATTGCATCTCATGCAGTTAATTTTCTTTAATTAATTTGAACAGTTCAAATTAATTCAAAATTAATTGATTCTCATTTAACCCTTATTGAGCTAGCAAGCGGACCTTATAGACCTACATATTAGAAGCTCCTATGATACGAGATTAATTAATTAAATTTCTTCATTAAATTAATCAACATTCATTAACTTTCGGTCACTTCACTAAAAATTGACAACTGCACTCTTCAAAGTGCAGATATATTTTTTTATCCATAGATATAACCAAACAATAGTAAGTTGACCTTTCACAAATTGTTCGTAACTATAGTTGGGTCAAATTATCATTTTGCCCCTATAGTTATATCTAACTCCTTAAATACCACTGATTCATCTAATGAATAATTAGTTATATTCCAACTGTAAACTAGACCCCTTTTAGGCCAGTGAGAGGTAAGGCACCCCATTGTTCAAGACCCGAATTCAAACCTTAAGGGAGAAATTCATCTACTTACCTGGGTGCCGTGAAAGAGTAAATTATGTCTTGTGTAGTTGCGTTTCCAGTACCCCACTTGGGAAAATTCCCAAAATGGTAGGCATATTAAGTCGGCGAATCTGGTCACTCTCACCCATATAGATCAAAGGATTGCCCTAGTTCACAACTCTTTAAAGATTAAGGTGAAGTCACCTATGGTTCTCCTAGTTAAATGTATGTCTCTTTAGGTAACGATGTTATATAGAGAGACTAATCATTTCGTGGTCCGATCTTGTACAAACTCTTTATACAGGATACCTTCAATCACATGTCTTCACATGAACAATCAGAATCAAATCCTTTGTAACACTTTATAACAATTGTAACAATTATAAAGTGGGTCGTAATTATAGTGTCACCAGGATAAGGTACCTAGCCATATCCATCTACTATAGATCATTCAGGTTATTACTTAAACATGACCCATTTGTATGTCACCACATATATGTTTAAGCCATATTAAATAACCTAGGATCTTTGTTTATTGGAATTTGGGTAATGCGAATTAAATGTCAATTAAAATAACACTTTATTCATTAAATAAATACTTCGTGTATAAAGAGTTACAAACTACAAAACCATGAGATTTAGGGCATCAACCCCAACAAAAGTTACATTGAGCAATTACAATTCCCTTAACCCAAGTCATTTCATTTAACTGCATTTATATCCTTTATTTTTTTTGCACTTTATTTTCTATGCATTTCCAATTATCCAATCCACACTAACCCCCTCATTTACCGCTTTAACTGAAAATGGACTTCGAAGAACTAATCTTTTATGAATCCCTATGGTTCGACTCCGTAGTATAAGTTGTTAGTTCGTGATTGCAAATATTATTTGATTGGTAGAAGTTTACAACACCCATTCTTTTGGCGATTAAATTGGCATCGTTGTCGGAGAATGGGTGTCGTAAACCTCTACTGATCAAATAATATTTATAATCAAGAACTAATAACTTATACTACTGAATAACATAAGTGGCAAGTTTGGATCGAACCACAGGGAAGTATAGAAGATTAGTTCTTCGAAAGCCTTTTTCTGTTAAAGTGGTAAATGGGGGAGTTGGCGTGGATTGGATAATTGTAAATTCATAAAAAATAAATTGCAAGAAAATAAAGGATAGAAATGAAATTACTTAGCTTAAGGGAATTGGAATTGTTCAATGTAACTTTGATCATCGAATTGCCTAAATGTAGTTTTAGGTTCTTGACTATGCTTAGCCCAATTGATTGAAAATCATACCAACGATCCTAATTACTCAATTAGCTAAACATGCTCAAATGAATCCATAATAAATATGATTAGCCAACTGCATTAAGCTATAGGGCTTTCGCTAGGATAAATATTTAATTTCCACCGTCTAGTTAAAAACTCGATATGGTTCTCTCTAGGTTGATAAGGTAATACTCTTCGTTATAGACAACAAAAATGCAAGTCTAACTAACCTATTGCTTCTCATGAACTAACCAACAATTTCATGTCACATACTGAAAGTTAACCCTAAGCATTCGATCACAAATTCTCAAGTAGTTTGTCAGACAATTAAGGGAAAATGAAATTGATTAAGCAAAGTAAATAGAGAGAAACTCATAGCCAAGATATAAGAATTAAATTCAAACAAAACTTCCAAAATTACATTGTTCCAAAATCTTTTAAACTAGAAAATAGTTAGAGCTTACTTTCCAATAGAGATGGAGAGGACAAATTTCAGCATCGTTCCATTAATTAGATGAGAGGGTGAAAGAAAAAATACAAATGGAAGAGAGAAAAGGGGAAGAAATTTGGTTGGGGGCCGAATGAGAGGATGTTCCCTGCCCTAAAATTGAAGAAACAGTATTTACACAGTCGTGGAAAGAGTGCTGCGGCACCAGAGGGCAACACCATGGCACTGCACTATAGTGGTGCCTCTGGAAAAAGCGCCGAACATTGGTGCCGCAGTACTATGCGTTGTGCCTCTAGGGGCATTTTCATCATTTTTTCTCCTTTGAATCCCAGATGCTCTTTTTAGCTTCTAATTGTATCAAATTAACCCCAAATGGATTGTAATGGTTGATTTATCTCCTAGGCTCCCAAATTTTTAAAAACACTAAATAAACACATTAAACACAGTAATGACCATGAACTAAGTGAAGCGAGATAACACTTTTCAATGTTATCACTTCATCGGCTACAGACTCGGAGAAATTTGTCTCTTTAATATCCATAGCCTCAACTTCAGCCTCAAACCTTACTTTAACATCCTTGAATTTGGAGAATTCTAGCTCTTCAATATCTATAGTACCTTTCTTGTGTATACTAGGCTCGAGCATGATTTCTATAAGACAATTTTGCTAAATTTTGTCTTATATACTACTGCTAACGGTGCTAATGAATCTTCCTTTGCATTATGCGACCTAAATCCTGTTTGATCTCATACTTTGGGAATGAAACAAGTAACTCCTTAACCTTAATTAAATAGGTTATTATCCTTCGTTCTTTGGTATGGTATTTTGTTGTTACTTGCTTTACCACTAATTAGGAATCACTCAAAATCAGAAGGTTAGAAATTCCTATCCCTTTGGCAACTTTTAGTCCTGCAACTAGTGTTTCATATTATATCTCATTATTTGATGCTTGAAAATTAAATCTAAGGGCATACTTGCGTCGTTCACCATCAGAGGAATCCAACAAAATTCCTACACCACACCTTTTCATATTGGATGATCTATCGATAAAAAGAGTCCATTTAGGATGTAAGCCCATCAAATGTAATGAATAGACCTCAGTCCTTGCTCCCACATGGTTGGCCTTAGCCTGGGCATTAACTAGAGTCAATTCTGCTAAGAAGTCTGCCATTGTTTGTCCCTTTATTGAAGTCATTAGCTTGTAGTGAATATCATGTTTGATCAGTTCTATTGCCCATTTTATTAATCGACCTAACGCCTCGGGTTTTTATAATATTTTTTTTAAGGAAAAGTTAGTCAAAATCGTAATTTTATCTGTTTGAAAGTAGGGGCATAGCCTTTTGCCGAGGCGACTAATGCAAATGCAAGCTTTTCTACCTATGGATATATGATATCAGGCCCCCACCATTGTCTTACTTGTATAGAAAATTAGGCATTGATTCTCATTTTTCTCCTTGATTAGAATTGAGCTCATTGTTGTATCAAATGCTGTTAAATAGAGAAACATTTCATCCCCCAGAATAGGCTTGGCAAAAAGTGGAACTTTACTTAAGTATGCCTTCAATTTTGGAAAGGCTTTGTCACATTCTTCTGTTGTTTTGAATTGGGATCCTTTCTTTAAAATCTTAAGAAAAGGTAGACACCTGTCAATTGCTTTGCTGAAAAATCTATTTGAGGTTGTTATCTTGTCGTTGAGACTTTGAAGCTGCTTAAGATTGGTTGGAGCAAACATGTCGAGGATTGCTTGAATTTTGTTCAGATTGGCTTCTATCCGTCTCTAATGAACCATAAGCCCAAGAAATTTCTTGATGTTACCCTAAAAGTATATTTGGTAGGGTTTAATTTCGTATTATACTTGCGAAGGATCTAGAATGCTTCTTCAAGGTCAGCCTCATGTTGTCTAGCTTTTAAACTCTTTACCAACATATTATCTATATATACTTTCATGTTTTTTCAATAAGTAGATCAAACATGTTAATTACCAATTTTTAATATGTAGCTTCTGCATTTTTAAGCCTAAATGGCATGACCGCGTAGCAGTATGTACCTTTACTTGTAAGGAAGGAAGTTTTCTCTTGGTCTGGTTCATTCATCTTAATTTGGTTGTACCTTGAATATGAATCCATGAAACTCAACATCTTATGGCTAGCTGTTGTATCTACTAACTGATCTATCATGGGAATAGGAAAATTGTCTTTTGGACAAGCTTTATTGAGTAGTGAAGTCTATACACATTTATCACTTACCATTCGCTTTTTTCACCAAAACTACATTAGGCAACTATTGAGGGTAATTGACCTCTCTAATGATTTTTACTTTCAACAAATCATCTACCTGACTTGCTATGATCTTGTTTTGTTCTTGATTAAACATTCACTGCTTTTACTTTATTGATTCGAAATCTCTATCCATATTAAAGCGATACACTATTATGCTGGGATCAATTCTGGGCATATTCTTATGTGACCAAGAAAATATATCAATATTCTTCCTCAAAAATCTTATCAAGCTTTCTCTTTGCTCTGCTCCCAATCTGTTCTATTATTTACCCTATTATCCTTTGTGGTGAGTGAGATTGATTCTAAAGCTTCTATTGGTTGGCTTTCTTAGTTGGCCTCAGCGTCGACATCAGCCTCTCCCCTTTGGTTGAGGATTTTATCATTCCTTCTTTCTTTTGAGGATTTGAGATTTTCTTTCGATCCGGGTCTTCCCCACTTGAAATTTCTTAAGTCGGCCTCGGCTTCGACCTCGACCAATCTCCCTAACGCATTGGAAAATCTATTATTTCTTTTCTCTATGGAGGAATCGAGAATCCCTTTCGATCCAGGTTCTCTTTTTTTAAAAGTCCAACGGTGGCCGAGGTCGAACAAGCATGTTTTAGCTCCACTTCGTTTCTTTCACTATCTTCCTTGTCCGCTACTTCAGCGAGTAGCTTCAAAACTTTCAATTTCTCTGGTTTGAGGTCGTGGGGATCTAATTCGCCCACTTCTTGTCCTTGGACTTTAAATATCTCCTCAGATCGACCCTCATTTGTCTAAAGCTGAGGAGACTCTTCACCTTGGATCCTTAATAGATGACGATCTTGATCGATACAATCTTCTTTGTCTTTCAAGAGTTGATCCTTAGGTCGAGGCCTAGGAGCTTCTTCCTTCCGGACTTGCTAATGGTGGTATTCTTTGTCAGATTCATCTCTGTCCAAATTCATGTTTATGAACCTTTGACTCATTCTAAAAAAACCTTCTAAGCGTGCTCTTGAGTATTATGCCCAACATACGGCGCCAACTATTGATGCCAAATTTTGAGCAAGCTAGCGTACCTGATCTCCATGGGGGAACAATGGTAAATTTGTATTTTAGGGAGAAGAGAGCTTTCCTGCAAGCAAAGAGAAACCTAGACACCGGTGTGGTATAAGTCACAACCACTCTGATGCTCAAGTCAGAAGGTTGGAAGGGAAGAGAGTATTTAATACTGGTTAGAGAACTTACTTGTCCATTTACGTTCTTCTTTGTCATATTTATAGGTTTTGACCCTTCTCTTATTCCTTATCTAACTAGGGTTTTTGATTGGGCTGATTATTCAAG
Source organism: Benincasa hispida (assembly GCF_009727055.1). Classification (NCBI taxonomy): domain Eukaryota; kingdom Viridiplantae; phylum Streptophyta; class Magnoliopsida; order Cucurbitales; family Cucurbitaceae; genus Benincasa; species Benincasa hispida. The sequence goes on along the minus strand of NC_052358.1, from coordinate 61,590,805 downwards.
GATTCTCTTTGGTTCAATGTCGACCAGTCCTACATTCTTACCTAATACTTTTAGGATTTCATCCCTTTTTTACTAAGTTTATTTTGGGCTCATCGTTCCTAGACCATTATCGATGGGCTCGGCCTCGATGACCAGGTCGATATCTCTTTTTGGGCTTGCTCTCTCTACTATGTTTGTTATTCGTTGACTATTTTACCCTTGATTCCAGAATCCACCCACAACAAGGAAAGGTTGCAACACTTATCTAAGTCTATATTTTATTTTAATGAAATAAAAAGCTTAAAATTGATATATAAAAGTTAGTTTTTCCTATAATTTTTTCAATCCTAGAAAGGTTGTTGGTATTGTTGAGAGGACACGTTTGATTTCATATCTCAAGATAGAATAAGAAGATTTGAAACCTCTCACGTGAATACAGAGTAAGATTATAACATTTAAGGTCAGGATTGAACACGAGTCATTTCAGCATGATTTGTCCTCACTATGCTTCCTAAAAAAATGTCCCAAGAGGGTAAATATAGAATTGCTCCATGCAAAGCAAGCTTAACTTTGTAGTTTTTATGGTTTAACCACCAAAAAGGAACTTTCACCTTGTTGGTATAGATAATAACTTTCAATTTTTTAAGAATTTCTTAACTATACTTTTATATCTTCAATATCACTCTCATGCGGATGTGATATAGATTTGTTCATGTAACCCTCTGAATTCAAGCGTTACAAAAACCAAAGGTCCATATATAACTGTGTAGAGGCATAAGACAATTATAATAAAAATAGAAAAAGTACATGATGAGAATAGAGGAAAAAAATAACTAATGTGAAGTCAAGTGAGCAGCACATGAACTTCATCTCTAAGAGGATATTTAGGAGTAGTTTAAAAATTGTTATAAAATCACTTTTGTCATTTTTAAAATTACTCGTAAAATGTTTTTAATCATTTAAAATCAATTTTAATAGTATAAAAAATGTGTTTAAAAATATAAAATTTAAACATTGAATTGATTGAGTGATTAAAAGTACGTTTTGAAGTGACTTTAAACGTGATAAAAGCGATTTTAACTATTTTATAATCACTCTCAAACGTACACCAAGACCTTTTCCCCAAGCAAATGTTTGGATGCTCACTAAACATGAAGTTTGGATCAGATGTGCATAAAAGAAGCTGATGACAATGACTTCATGAACAATAAGCTTATGTTGTAATACAAGACAATGAACAAAGTAAATATCTAACTCAACATGCTTGATTTGTGAATGAACATTATGATTGGCACTAAGATGAACTGCTCCACGGCTGTCACACCAGAGAATAGGCAACACATTTGAATCAAGATGCTGCTACAAGAATCAAAGAACAAAACGACCTGAGGTGACTGGGTCTTGATGCTGTCTATGCATTTAGATGCTCTTAGCAAGTCTATTACAAACGTTGAGTTTTTATTTCTCTTCATTTTTTTTTTTTTTTTTTTTGTTATTTTAGAAAAATAGGCAGCATCGAGATGTTGTTCCTAGCGTTGTGACAACACAAATTTGTGTATGGTTTCTCGGAGACTTTTCTCGTACTTTTATTTGATATTGTAATAAATTGATTCCATGAAAAACATTGGTTGTATCGTCATGATGTTGGGCAAGAATTCATATTTCCAGTTCATTGGTTGTTCAAGTCCGATTGTAAGATTGTGAGACTTTTGAACTTCATTGTGATTTTCAATATTTATCCTAAGTATTTTTTTTATTTGTTATTTCTTTTATTCATTATGAGTTTTTATTGGTTGAATTGACACCTTAATTGTATTGCTTGTTTGTACATATGTTATGCACGATCTTTAGATTGACAATTGTCTTGATTGATTACTTGATTTTATTAACATAAGAGTTGGCCCATGTGCGCACTTTTTTAATGATTTTCCAATGACTACATAGCTTGCATGTAGACTATAGGATTTTTAAAATGTTGGTTACTCTTGTAGCTATATATTCTATTTAATCTTGTCTTAGACATTCCATTGTGTTTATGGTTGGTGTATCAAATGTATCATGCCCAGTTAATTAGATGGTAGGAATTGATTGTAATGCTTTGTAATAAGTAGACTAAGTGCTTGATAATAATTGATGTGATTTGCAAACTCAAGATCAAAATTACAATGGGATGAAACCACCTTGAATTTGAAACCTGGGTAAGATTCCAATATGTTTTACTACCAAATTCTAAATGTTAGTATAATGAGAGGAGGTAAGGAGATTTGAATCATAGACCTCATTGTTACTAACACAATCAGTTCAATTGATAATATTTAATGTATCGAATACATCAAATATTAAAAGAAAAAATATTTGATTATATTTTGATATAGATTACACGTTGGTCTGATTATATGAAAAATACATATACTTGGATGCATCTTGAATAGCACCTACCTTTGTGCGTACCAAATCACAAATTGTCATGTGATAAACTTTTATTTTATATATAAATAAATAATATTTTCTTTTGTGAATGAAGGGTACATAAAGATGGATGCAACCTAAAACGCACTGAGTAATATTCATTAATTTTATTTAAAAAACCTTTTCTGCAAACCAAGGACAATAGATAGTAAAGGCAGAAAACTTTTTTTGCAACAAAAAAGAGTTAGTAAATGAAGAAAACAATTTTCTTTTTCTATGTCTTTTCATTTTCTTCCAAGAAAATTGTTCAAGCAATAATAGATTACCAATGAAAAGATATTATTAAAATGAATGAAAAAGAAACATAATGAAAAAGTATCCAACTTCAATATGATAGAAGTTTCATGAGTAAAAGTACATAAGAGGACATTTCCACAATATGCCTTTTTTGTGATAAATAATGTTCATTTACCTTCTCCAAAATCATCTGCTCATTTTGTATTTATTTCTTCCTTATTGTACTCAAGGGCATCTTATATCTTCTATTTGAAAGAGTTTTCAATGTCGATCACGAACCGATATTTAACATCAGCTTTTGCAAGCCTTTCGATAGCCGAGTTAATGGCATCCATCTTAATGAGCTCAATTTCTGCTGTAATATTGTGTTTTCCACAGAAATCTAACATCTCTTGTGTCTCTTTCAGTCCTCCAAAGTTGCTTCCAGCAACCAGCCTCCTACCTGTAACCAAAGTTTTTAGAAAGAAAATATTTAAGATCAATTATTTTTAAAACACATGGGCATTTGGTAACTGTTTCAGTTTCTTGTTTCTACTGTATACAAATTTCGGAAATAAGTTCTAGTTTCTCATTTCTGATTCTTGTTTCTAGTTTCTTTAAAAATATAAACAAAAGCATTCTTTTTTTTTTTCTTTTTTTCCATCTTTGACTCGAAACAAGAAAGATAAGTTTAGGCTCACCAGAAACAAGAAACCCGAGCGATAGTTCAACTGGCTTGTTAGGTAAACCGACAGCGACCAATTTTCCATTGAGGTTTAACAGACTAATCAATGGATCAAGAGGATGAACAGCAGATATCGTGTCCAAAATGTAATCCATAGTTCCCATGGCAGCCTACACCAAATTAAGTAAACATTACACATAACTCAAGCTTCATTATATTACAGAAGTTCATACAACCTCCGATTCTGATATTTTAAGAGGGCATTCGAGGCACTGAGTTGAGTATTATAGTCAATGGTTATCATAGTTTGTGGGTTATAATAGTTTGTAGATTATAATAGTTTGTGTTTGAGTGCAGACTATTTTAGTATGGATAGAAAATAATAAATAGTGTAACAAAAAAATGATTTGAAATAGTAATACTGTAGTTAATTGCCCAAACATGGAATGAGCACGTACTTGAAGTTGGGGCCAAGCAACCCCTATCAGACTAATACGGTGAGCTGGTTTAGCCACGTACCTTCAATTGTTCAGGATCACTTGAAACAATGAAGGCATCGGCTCCGAGCCTGTCGATTGCTTCTTCCTTCTTCTGGGCAGAGGTACTAATGACGGTAACTTTCAATCCAAATGCCTTGCCAAACTTAACAGCAACATGACCAAGCCCACCAAGTCCAGCCACACCTAAATGCTTACCAGGTTCAGTCATTCCAAAATGTTTCATTGGGCTATAAACTGTAATCCCAGCACATAGGAGTGGAGCCCCAGCATCAAGAGCTAAGTTTTTAGGAAATCTGACAACAAAGTGTTGATCGACAACGATCTTATCAGAATAACCACCGTAATTCTTCGATCCATCAACTCCAGGAGAATTGTAAGTATATTCCATCTTTGGGCAGTAACTTTCCAAGTCTTGTTTACAATTTTCACAATTTCTGCAAGATCCAACTATGACACCGATCCCGACTTCGTCTCCTGCTTTGAATTTCTTCACATTTTTTCCAACAGAAGTCACAACACCAACAATCTCATGCCTGGAAATCATCAATCCTAATTCTTATCAAATTCTCTTCTAAAAAATCATTTCAAACAACGGAATATAACAGTGACTTTGGAACAAACAACAAGCTAATGTATAACTAATAACAGAGCATATAACAACCTTTTGGCAATTGTAAATTGACTTGTGCATAACTCATAAATGGCATCCCTTCAATTCCACTAAACTACAAACTTTGTTTTGAAATTATATATATGTAACATATCATAAGAACTTTGGTTTTCTTGTATTTTTGTTTTCAACCATACCCTGGTACTATAGGATAATCTGTAGAACCCCAGTCATTCTTGAGCATATGCAGATCAGAGTGGCAAACCCCACAATAAAGGACTTTGATAGAGACATCATCATCACCATTTTCCCTGCCAAAAAACAAAATGTAATAATGATATGCACTAGAAATAAAGGTATAAGAAATTCTTGATGTGGTGTAGCATCAAATTTCATTGTAACTTCTTGATTTTAAAATCACCTAATCAAAGGAAGCAATTCATGGAATGAGTTTGGGACTTTTATATAAGAAACTTAACTTTCAATATGAAGAAGAAAGACACAAAAGAGGAGGGAAGATGAGAAATCCCCACGCACCAACCAGTTACAAAAAGAAAACCCAACTGGTGTAAATATGAGTCAGGCTATCCTTACCAAAGATAATAATTTGGAAGTAGAAAACCAAGTAAAAGCAAAAAAAGTAACTAAATCCCAAAAGACGTCCCCTGTTTGCTTCTTGACCACAAAAAATTCTCGAACTTCTTTTGAAGTAGAGCCTTCAAACAAGGGCAAAAAGAGCCTCCAAAGATTGGGACTTAGTACGCAGTTAATTAAATTTTAGGACAAAAAAGTCATAATAATACACTAAATAATTAAAAAAAGTTAAAAGGGTAATTATAATGGGTAGCACTTCCAAGACCAATGATTAAGTGTATAGCAAGATTAATTATAAATATACCAAAATCTATCCGTGATAGATTCTATTGTTGTAGACTCCTATTAGTAATATGGTCAATGATATAATCTATCATTGATAGACTATGAGGGTTGAATCTAAATTTTGCTATATTTATCAATTCTTTTATATTGTATTATATCTATTAATAATGTAGGTCTTATGAGTATATTTGCAACTACCCATTCATTAAAATGCTGAACCCACCCACCAAAATTAATCATCTGTCAAACTATAAGATCTTACAAAGGTTTTTTCTTTTCCCTTTTAGTTCAATAAAAGTAGAACTCAAGTGATCGAAACATTGCATCGAAACATTATATCATCAATCAAAAAGTAAACAATTCTAATCTCCATGTCAATGAGTAAATGACTTAAATTAAGAAGCCAAACAATGGATGAGAAATGGGTTAAAAAGAGTAAGGACAGGAGAGAACAAGATTTAACCAGTAAGAACAAGCTAAATACAAAAATGCAAGTAAATCAGCACCCAGTATTTTGGGAGATTTGGTACAAAAGGGGGAAAAAAACCCATCAAGCAATTTATCATTACAATGACATTAATGAAACAACAGAGTGATATAAAACACAAGGGATATGAAATGAGGAAGGGAAAAACAGAGAAATTAACCTTCGAGAGAAATGAAAAGGGGAGAGTAAGCCAGAAGAATCTCGAGCAGCCCAACCAAAAGCCTTGTGAGGATGTTCATTTTCTGGTGATTTCGCCATTGTTGTTTTGTTTTTCTCCAAAAAATTTGCCGCCCAGTTGCTCAGCTCTTTTGAGTACACACGTGAATGAAGGTTTAATGAACCAATCTCTATTTTTATAAATTTATGAAAACAGACAAGTGGGGAAAAATATATATATATATATATATATATATATAATTTGTGATTCCCATTTTAAAGTAATCCTTTTTTAGATTCTCGTTTTAAAAAAAATGTGCTTTTCAGCACGAGTAAGAGTAAGACACGTTTTGTTTTTTAGTTTTAGACTAAATTATTTAACGGGGAAAAAAATGTCCTTGGTTCAAAATAACTTTTAATTCTTTGAAAAATTAGTAATATTATCTTTTACCTTTTTACTCATGCTACAAAACTATAAATCATTTAAGGTGTAGGATAAAAATTGAGATTTGAAATAGTGTGGTATCTAAAAATGAAAATTCGGACAATAATATTGTCACCTTGTTCTAGGTTTTGTCATCTCCGTTTCAAGTCTCAATTTCCATCCAAAATTTTAATAAATTTTTATTTTTAATAATTTTGAAACATCTATAAAAAAATATATAATATTGCAAACTTTTAAATGAATATGATAATTGGTATATTTACCGTATATTTTTTATAGAAATTATTTACATATATTACTGTATTAAATATTTTATATTTAAAAATAGTTTTGTATGATGTCTTAAGAGTCTTAACTCTCTACCACATCTCCAAATTAACTCTTCCCTTTTTCAACTTGAACATAATTTAATAAGTATGAAATATGTGTCAATGACCTAGAGATTCATGTCTAATATACTATTAAATTCAAAATAATAATAGTTATGGTCCTACAAAAATATTTTAGCCTACCAACTTCTTTTCGGTGCGGTGAGAAAAAAGAAAGTGTTAGTTTAGAATGTCGTTTAAAACATGAGTGACAGAATTCTTATAGTGGGTCCACATAACTGGTATGTGATCAATGGTTTGTTTAGTACATCAACGAGAATGGATGATCAAACTTTCGACATCCAGAGAGGAAAACATGTCACTTATCGTTGAGCTAAACTCACTTCGTCAAATGATCAACGATTCTTAAATAATTTTCTTTTTTAATTCAAATTTAATCTCTATGATTTTTTAAAATTGTCTTACTATAGTAGGTCCAAGTGAATTTAAATCTAACAATTTTAATTTAAATTACAAACATGGTCTTTGAATTTTCAAGTTTATGTCTAATAACTTTAAATTTTTTTTAATAGTTTGGTATCGAGTATTTGGCACATTCAATATTTCGTAAGATTATTAAACATATAGGCAATCAAATTAAATTTTGTATTTAATAAGAAATTAAACTTTCAATTTTCTACACAATAAATTGATAATTTTGTTTTTTTGAAAAAAAGTCATTGAATACAAATGAAAAATTTAAAGATCTATTAGATACAAAATCAAAACCTTAGCCATTTATAGGATGCTTTTTAAAATTTAATGGCTTAATAGATAAAAAATTAAAATTTAATCCTTTTAACTTTATAACTAATGCATCCTAGAATTTAAAAATGTTCCACAAATCTTTTGAGTTTTTCAATTGTGTCAATAATTTTCGATTTTAATAAATAAAAGATTAATGGAACCTATGTTTAGAGTTTCGAGAGAAGATGGGAGTGGTTGGTATGAAAGATGAAAGAAGATTTTTGTCGTAGTGTGTGCGCTTCACGTGGGAGAGTGTGTATTGAAATAGTGAAGTGGGAAGTACAATAATATAAAAACACTGGTTTTGTTGAAATTTTAATATTTGAAATTATTTGCGTTTAATTTATTTTTCAGTTTTTTGTTTTTAAGTTATTTTATTTACGTCATTAAGTTTATGTTTTTAATATACCTTTAATTTGTTAGTTATTAAATTTACTCTTTGTTCCTATAAAAAAGTGATGTCTCATGTAAAATATGTATCAGAATTTTGTGTATCTCATTTTGAGAATCGCAATTTTGTGTATCGACAATTTTTTTCCTACTTCAATAAGAAGTTTGAATTTCACTCTCATTTTCATTTTTTTTCCTCTTTATTTAACAAATATTAAAATATTGATTTGTTTCCACAACGTTTATTTTTTCCATTAATTCCATTTTCTCAACAGTAGCATTAGAGCTACTTTGATTTTTCAATAATGGTATGAGAGCCCTAGATTTAAAGGCCTGTGATTTTGTTTGAGAGTGAAAATTTTTTCAATTTTGCATTTGGAAAATGTCTTCCAATTTCAGTGTTTCCTCTCCTTCACAATTTAATGGTGAAAACAATCAATTTTTTGTTGTTAAAATGCAATCTATCTCACGACACTTGGCTTTTGAGAATATGTTTCAACTGATGTTGTTCCTCAACCATTAGGAGAAAATCCAACGTTGAATCAAATCAAACTACATGAGGAGGAGAAATTAAAGAAGCCCAAAACTCTATGTTTGATTTATGTCGCTTTATCAGATCCTATATTTTCTAGGATTATTGATTGTAAAACGGAAAAAGAAGCTTGGGATAAATTGCATGAAGAATTTGAAGGAAGTGCAAGGGTGAAAGCTGTCAAACTGTTGACTCTCAAGAGAGAGTTTAAGATGCTAAAAATGAATTACTTAAATACTGGGAGGGATTTTACAACAAAAATGATGACCATTGTAAACCAGATAAGATTAGCTGGTGAAAATTTTTCAGATCAAAGATTCATGCAAAAAAATAATGGTTAGTGTTTCTAATAAATTTGAGTTAAAGATCTCTGCCATAAAGAAATCTTCTGATCTAACAACTCTCTTTATAGTTGAATTAATTAGCAAATTACAAGTCCATAAACAAAAGGGTATTATGCGTAATGGGGAGTTAAGGGTGCATTCCATACAAAGTTTAAAGACAAGAAACTTGTTGGAGACGATGATAGGCATGCAACTAAAATCATGTGAGTATGGAAAACGGAGGAGTGTCGGGAAAAGATAAATTTCCTCTTCGTTGTTGACTAACCATGCTAAAAAGAATTGTTGGTTAAAAAATAAGAAAGTTTACCATTGCGGTTATTACAACAAGGACGATTATATGGAGATAGCAGGCTTGCTACAACCATTGGATGTGCCAGAATGGAAATGGGAAAGCGTGGCTATGGATTTTATTACGGGTTTGCCCAGGACAACGAAGGGGTTCTCAGTGATTTGGGTTGTGATAGATAGACTCACCAAGGTGGCACACTTTATTCCAGGAAAGCCTCAAACTGATGGACAAACATAATGATTGAATCAAATGTTGGAGGATATGTTGCACACTTATGCGTTGGAATTCTCAGTGGGTTGGAACTCCCACTTGCTTTTGGCAGAGTTTGCTTATAATAATAGCTATTAGGCTACCATTGGCATGTCGCCGTTTGAAGCTCTTTATGGTAGAGATTACAAGTCTTCTGTTTGCCGGGAAGAGGTTGAGGAAAGGAAACTGGTGGAAACTGAGTTAGTGGAGTTGACGAATGAAGCCATGTAAAAGATCAAGGCTAGAATGCTAGCAGCACAAAGTAGACAGAAAAGTTATGCGTAAAGATCTGGAGTTCGAAGTAGGTGACAAAGTGTTCCTGAAAGTGGCACCGATAAAGGGTGTCCTGAGATTCGGGAAGAAGGGTAAGCTAAGTCTGCATTTTGTAGGGCCATTGGAGATCTTGAAGCGGGTCGGCTCTGTGGCTTACCGTTTGGCCTTACCACCATCTTTCTCCATGGTCCATAATGTCTTTTATGTCTCCATGCTGAGGAAGTATTTAACGGACCCGTCTCATGTGGTGGACTTTAAGACCTTGCAGCTGAATGAAAACTTGAGTTACGAGGAGAAGCCCGCGTAAGTGATGGCCAAAGAGGTGAAAATTTTGTGCAGCAAGGAGGTGCCACTGGTGAAGGTTCTGTGGCAGAATCATCAGTTTAAGGAAGCAACTTGGGAGCGAGAGGACGAGATGAGAGTACTGCATCCAGAGCTCTTCCAAGATCTTTCGAGGATGAAAGTTTATTAAGGGGAAGGGAATTAGGGTTATAAATGAGAATTGGGGGACCTCGGATTTCGTATAAAGGGAAAAAAAAAAGAAAAATTCTTTTTCTTTTTCCCTTCTTCTTCCTCCTTCTAGCCGCACGTCTCTCCTCACTGTGTAGTCGTTGCCGCCTCTAGGGCTTTCTTCTTCTCTTCTTTTCCGGCCAACCTCTTACTACCAGCCGCACGAGGAGTCATGCTAGTCGTCGCCGTCAACCAAGCCACACTCGTCAGCCATCTTTTCTTCCCTGTTCGTCAAACCGAAGCGACGAGCAGCGAGCCGATCGCCTTTTCTTCCCTATCCATCGAACCGAAGCGATGAGCGGTGAGTCAATCGCCTTTTCTTCCCTGTCTGTCGTACCGAAGTGACGAGCGGTGAGCCGAAGTCGCGACTCGAAGCCACGTCTCTCTCTCTGTCGCGCTGTCCTCTCCGTCCACCAGCCGTCGGTCTAAACCCCAAGCGCCGTCCGTCAGTCTTGGGTTCTGGTTACCGTCGGATCGTGGTGGTTCCATCCGATTTGTCTGTTGGGCAAGTTTCGATTTTCTTTTTGGCAGCCCATCGTCATTTGGAATTCTTGGCCCTAAGCTAACCTTCCCCCATTCACCCATGGAATTTGTGGTTGGTTTCAGGAATGTGTGGCAGTGAAAGAAGTTTCCAAGCGGAGTAAATGTTTGTTTTGGGACAGTTCATTATCCTAAGGTAAGTGGTTTACTGCCGGTTTTGCCTTAAGATCTTGATAAGCCTACTGAAAAATTCTTATGTCACTATATGTAACTATGATAAAATTTGATGTATGGGTAACTATGCTGAAGTTGATGTATGAGAATATGTGATAAGGTTTGATGTATGGGTAGACTGTGATAATGTGCTAAGGAATGTTATACGAGTATGAGTAGACTGTGATAAGGTCGATGTATGAGTAGACTGTGATAAAGTTGATGTATGGGTAACTGTGATAAAGTTTGTTCGGGCCCACACTCTATGCTTATGTACGGTGTCCTTTTTGGGATCACCACTTGTGACCTTTGTGTCACTACTTATGAAAGCATGCTTCGGGTCACCTTTTATGCTTATGCCTATGATGCCCTTGTGCATTTTGGTCCAATGGAAAGACTAACAGATCACTGAGTGGGCCCAGTAGTGGGCCGCTTACTGAGCGCTTACTGAGTATACTTTTATACTCACCCTTTTCTTTTCCTAATTTTCAGGTAAGGGTAATGATAGACCGACACATGACAAGAGAGATCCGTGACCTGACCATTAGGACGACTTACTACTTCCGCACTTAATATCATGTTTTGGAGTCTGGTTTAGGCATTAGGTGTTTTAAACTTTCATGAAAAATTCGTTAATTTTATTATTTGACTATTGAATTGTTTTTCATTTTAAAGTTGGGTTTAGGGATACCCCGAACGATAAATTTTTATTTTATTTTATTTTTGTTTTGATTTATCTATTATTATTTTATTATGTTTCCTTCTCTTTGCTCATTTGAGCACTATTAAATAAAATTTCGGCTCTTTTATTTGATTCTTAAAAAAAAAAATATACGGTTAAGTCTATGCATGCATGAAGTAGCGTCCTAGACATAAGTAGGAAAGTAGAGTCGTTACATTTTTCTTTTTCACCTTTAGTTTCAAAATTTAATGTTTGAAATTATTTACTTTATTGTTTAATTTATTTTTCAGTTTTTGGTTTTTATATATTTTATTTTAAGTTATTAAGTTTATGCTTTTAATATGCCTTTAATTTTGTAATTTATTAATTTTTCTTTTTGTTTGGGTGATATCTCATGTAAAATATGTATCACAATTTCATGGATTACATTTTGAGTAACACAATTTTGTGTACTACATTTTGAGTATCACAATTTTGTGACCAATTTTTTTCCTACTTCAATAAGAAGTTTGAATTTCACTCTCATTTTCATTTTTCTTCTCTTTGTTTAACAAACATCAAGATATTAATTTGTTTTCACAACATTTATTTTGTCCATTAATTCCATTTTCTCAACATTAATATCAAATCTGCTATGATTGTTCAACATGATGTTAAGGTATTGGACACTCAAGTCAGTAAGGGGTCAAGATGTTGGGTTTTATGTTCTAAAACTCGTGGTATGTAAATAATGGAGCTTATTCTGAAAATTCAATAAAAGTATTATTAAATAAATCTATTACTTGAATAGAAATCCAATAAACCTAAAACTTGACTATTGGATGAGTACTTGAACTTTGTGTAGAGATATAAAGGTGGATCAGGTTCGAGTAAATAGTCAAAATGATCTATAGTACATGGATAAGGTTGGGTACCTTATTTTGGTAACACTATTGGATACGGCCTGCTCTGTAGTTGTTACAAGGAGTTGTAAAGTGCTACAAACGAAGTGATCTAATTCGTTCATATTGGACATAAGGAGTGAGGGTATCCTGAGCTAAATATGACCACCAAATGAGTCATACTTTATAACGTTGTTTATTGTTTAAGACTGACTATTTCAAAGCGATGACCTAGATAACTTAACCTTAATCCTGAGCTAAATATGAACTCCTGTTTATCTGTGATTGCCCTTAGATTTGCATAGGTGAAGGTTGGCTCAACAGCGCCGACCCAATATGACTGCCATTTTAAGGGTAAGAATGGATAGATAGCTGGGGACATAGGGTGCAAGAGGGAATTCACTCCTACCCGCTTTAGGGATAATAGAGAGGTTGTTCCCTTAAGTGCTGTTTCTGGGGCTTAAACAAGGGATTTCGCCCTCTCATTCCAAATGAGAGGGATTCGGTTTTGTGATTGGATTACAAAACAATTGTCCATTAAGGGATCAGTGGGGACTTAAGGAACGAGAGGTAATTTCGAGGGTAAAACAGATATTTGACCTAGCCATAAAGAGTCTTTTTCAACTTATAGACATGATTAGGAAAATCAAAACTTTCAAACCCCGGAGGTTATTCTACATAAACTTCCTCCATGATATAACCATTTAAAAATGCACTTTTCACATTCATTTGTTACAAAATGAAATTCTTATAAGAAGCAAAAGCAAGCAACATTCTAATAGCTTCTAATCTAGCAACGGGTGCAAGTTTCTTCATAAATCTATTCCTTCCTCTTGACCAATAACCTTGAGTTACAAGTCTAGCTTTATTTCTAATGATATTTTCATTTTCATCCATTTTATTTCTAAAGACCCATTTAGTTCTAATTATAGAAGCATGAGAGGGCCTAGGGACTAACTCCCAAACTTTATTCCTTTCAAATTGATTTAATTCTTCTTGCATAGCTAAAATCCAAAATCCAAAATTCATCATTTTCAGCATCTTTAAAACTTTTTTGGTTCAATTTAAGAAACAAAAGCAAGATTATTAAACATATTAAGAGAGGAATGAGTTTTCACACCTTGTTTGGGATCACCAAGAATTAATTCTTTGGGAGAATGGAGAGAAGCACATACCTCCACTCTTTAGGCATGGATGAAGAACCAACTTCGTTCTTTTCGATTAAGCTCACCTCTTGCTTACTTGAAACAATTTCCTTGCCTTTGTCACTAACAAGTAAATCTCCAAAATTTCCTTCTAAAACATCACTTTTCTTGTTGTCACCAAAGGTTACAAAACCTCCATCCTTTTTAGAGAGAGAGACAAACTTGGATAGGTCTCCCGTCATGTGCCTCGAGCAACCACTATCAAGTACCACTTGTTTTTCTTAGAGGCTTTCAAAAAAAACCTACAAACACAAATGTTCAAGTTTTGATTCTTTGGTACCCACACTTGTTTAGTTCCTAGATGGTTAGAATTGACAAATTTGGAATCCATTTCATTTTGCATAGACATTTAAGATATTGGATTTAGACAAGTAACAAGAATAAGTTGTATGTCCAAACTTGTCACATGAGAAAAACAAACAACATTATGCAAAGATTTATCTCTTACAACAAATTTATGCACTCTACTTTTCTTGGAGAAATTATTCCTTGGAGCATCGTGAAACTTTGCACTTTGAGAAAAATTTCTTCTTGGAGAAGTAGTATGAGTAATTTCAATCTAAAACACTTAGGTCTAAATATGGCCTTCGACACTACAATAATGACATATAGGCACAAAGTTAGATTTAACATGCTTAGACACAACCTTAGGCATATTATGAGATGCTTTAACAAAGATAGTTTTAGAACTTGAAGGAGTAGAACATTCATTAATATAGCCTAAACCTCTTTTATCACCAAAAGGCTTGCCTACTTCAATTATCTTGTCTAATCTTTGAGCACCTATTGTCAATTTTTTAATAGATTCTTTAGCCTTATCAAGTTTCTTGCAAAGCACTAAATTCCTTTTCTTTGAGTAATTTAATCAAATTATCTTTTTCACAACTATCATGCTCAAGAAATTTAACTTTGTCAAGCAAGGCATTTTTTCCAATCACAATCAAAAGCATGCTTGTCACAGGAGAGATATCATTTCATCAATATACATAGCATCATGCTCATTCTCTTTTTAAGAGCAGCAATTTCTTCAAGTAAAGACTTATTTTTACTAGATAAAACATTGTATTTCTTTTAAGCACAACATACTTATGAACTAAGTTTTTCTAAATCATTTTGCATATTTTCAAAAACTTTCGAACAATTAATTATAAGAAAGAGGTTCTAGAGTTACCTCATCATTTTGTTCATCCTCTTTGTCACTATCACTCCCACTTTCGCTTTTCATCGCTATCATCCGAAGTAGCTTTCATTGCTTTCTTCTTGGATTTCTTGGATGAATTTGAGAAAAGAACAATCGGTTCTAATATGACCCGGCTTCTTCTTGCATTCATAGCATATTACCTCATCCTTTTTGCTCTTTTCACCTTTTGACTTTTTTTGGTTAGAGAATGCTTTTTGAATTGCTCCTTTCTCTTCATGAAGTTCTCTATACTACGTGAAAGATAGGCAACATCATTTTCATCAAGGTCATCTTCACCTTGGAGTCACCTTCTAAAAGAGATGATCTTTAAAGCTATACTATTTTCTTTCTTTTTCTTCTCATCCTCCATATTTTTCTTGATCTTTATCTCATGCGTCAACACGAGTCCATGAGTTTCATCAATGGAGAGAGATTGAAGATCCTTTGCTCTTGAATGGCGGTGACTTTAGGCTCCCATTGTTTAGGCAAAGACCCAAATAGCTTCTTATCTTCTCAAGATTTGAGTACTTTTTCCTATGTTCTTCTAAAGCATTGACCATAGTTAGTAAATCTAGTAACATGATGGGAAAACACTTCATTTTCATCAATTTTAAAACATTTCATATTGATGAACTAACATGTCAATCTTTGTTTCTTTACTTGACTATGTTCCTTCATGAGTAATTTCTAATTCTATCTCATATCTCTTTTAGCGGGTTTTACCAAAATAGACACTCTATTATACTCAACTTCATTCAAAGCACTTAATCAGTTTTGGCATTTATAAGAGGCATGCTTTCTTTTTCATCTTAGTTGACCATCTTCCTTAGGTTTATATGCTAACGCTGCCATCAAACCATCTTTTGTGAATTTATTAAACCTTCCTCCACACAATATCCCATAAATTCATAATCAATAGAAGCAAGAAAAAATCTATTCTAGTTTTTCAATAACTATAATTAGTACCATTAAGAAAGGAAGCCTTGTAATAGATTGACTATCGGTAAAAGGGATAAAACCTAAAGTTACCATAACTCAAAAATAATTAAGTTTATCAAGAAATAAATATTTCATCAAGAGCAACCCGCTTTGGTACCAATTGTTGGATCGATATGGCAATCCTAGAGGAGGGGTGAATAGGGTTTAATTAAACTTTTTTTTTCGAAATTAACCCAATTAAACTAATTAATACACTTTTTATAAATAATAAGAAAAATTTAAATATGTAACAAATAAGATGACAAAAAAATGTGATAATTTAATTCTATCAAATTTTAACAAATAAATAAGAACAAACTAAAACATACAATAAATTGATTAAATTAATTGCAAAAATAAAAAAGAAAAAGTTAGAGAAGAAGACACCGTAATTTTTATAGTGGATCGGTCAAACTTGACCTACTCCACTCCCCCAAGCACCTCTTGGGAATTTGAATAAAATCTTTCCGACTCTTTCCACATATTAGAGCTCAACCGTTACACCACTGCTCCTTTTACGGGTTCAAGAGAAAACCCGATCCTTTCCACGGTTTAGGATCAAACCGTTACAAATATTGGAATTTTTGAAGAACACAATACAACTCTCACTAGAGTAGATTTATAAGTTTAAGCACTCAAAAAGTAGATTTATAAGTTTAAGCACTCAACAAGTTTATCCTCACAATACAATAACACTCTCTTAAGAATAAGATGAAAAGAAAAATTGGGAACTTAGAGAGAGCAACAATGAAACTTTTGAGTTTTGGAGGATTATGAAATGTAAAATTTGTTTTAGTTTAAAATTTGGAAAGAAAGATGGTTTATATAGAGATAGAAAAATTTTTAGAAACCATGATTAATTTGGACCATTGGATTTTGGAAAAGAAAAATCAATGGTGGAGATTTTAAATTAAATTAGTCATTAGATACAAACAAATTATAATATTAAATTCCTTTTCTTTTTAAAATTAATCTAAAAAAAAAAAAAAAA
>NC_052358.1:61571667-61573072 GCF_009727055.1 Benincasa hispida | reverse complement strand
ATAATATGCCATTTAGATTTAAAATCCCACCATAGGAAGCATGCAACATGCATTGAAAGTATGTTATAATTTATTATAATATATAGTATGCATGTTAGGGTTTCTTGTATTTAATATAAGTGTTATATTAGATATTGAATGCCTGTATGTTGTGGATGTTTAGCATGTCTAAAGTTTTATAAGTTGTTATAAAATTAGACATTTAAAATCCATAACAAAGAACAGATGCATGCTCACGTAGGTTAACCACTTGTTTTAATTAGTTAAAATAGGTCGTTAAACTTGTAAAACTAGGGTTGCAAACTCAACCGGTATATAATTCTGTCGAAGGTTGGGGTATTTAAGAACGGTCTACGAAACGCCTCCTACTTAGGGATTATGGCCGAATAATTGAGCATTGGTAACTAGTTTTATGAGTATTCGTGAGCAATGTTAGGTAATAAAAGGGATTCTCACCTAGAGATCGTAGGTTTAAGTCCATTTATATGAGTTATACATGGATAAACCACATAGACTTAGGGTTATTTTTATTAGCCAGAAAAGAACCTAAGTATATAGTTACCCAAACAATAGAACACTTCAGTGGTAGTGAATAACTTCTATATGATAGAGTTATTAGAAAACTTCAGCGGGAGATTAATAACATACGTGGTATGTTATTCTTAGCTTTCGCATCCCTAAGAGTTCACAGTCTGGATTTAAGCGGTACTTCGTATCACCCTGGGAGTGACCTCCTTACGGAGAGTATTTTTTAGCTTAAATTTAGACTCGAGTGAATAAGGGGAAGTTGTTCGATCAAAAATCAAATGTATGATTTCAACTTCCACGTCTCCACATAGTTCACACCATGAGATTCATATGATGCTTCGTGTCACCCTGGGAGTGACCTCCCTATAGAGAGCAGATGTATGCATCAATACCAAGGTGAAAAGAGGAAGTAGTTCATAGTAAGTGGGTGAAGGAAATGTGACAACATATCCTACGGTCTTCTCCATTAATCTGAACCGTGAGATTCTTATGTTGCACCTGC
Organism: Benincasa hispida; assembly: GCF_009727055.1. Taxonomy (NCBI): domain Eukaryota; kingdom Viridiplantae; phylum Streptophyta; class Magnoliopsida; order Cucurbitales; family Cucurbitaceae; genus Benincasa; species Benincasa hispida. The sequence goes on along the minus strand of NC_052358.1, from coordinate 61,572,042 downwards.
TAGTTAACTTTAAGCGGCCCTTTGCTAGTTGTTTAACGACGACTATCCCTACGGAGGGTTGTAACATAGGATTCGGAGCAACTCAAGCTCCAGAAATGGATAGGATTTCTTTGGTCATTCGTGGCCTCTGATGTCCGAAAATGGTGGGTCTACACTTACAGAATTATTAATTGTTAATAATGTCTGACCAAAAGCGATACCTAAATGACTATCGGAATATGAGTTATTCTGAAGGTAGTATTTAGTCAAGAATGTCTTGATGTAGTATCGTTGCAAAAGAATAATCTTGGGTAAATTATTAAAATTGCTAAAACTTGATTGGATATTTAAATTTCAGAATGACAAGTTCAATAGTACAAGTGTTGGCGTCAGACT
>NC_052358.1:61569478-61571642 GCF_009727055.1 Benincasa hispida | reverse complement strand
AAAAGAGAGAATACAACATATCCTACGGTCTTTCTCCATTAATCTGAACGTGAGATTCTGTATGTTGCACCTGCTAGTTACTTTAAGCGGCCCTTTCCTAGTTGTTTAACGACGACTATCCTACGGAGGGTTGTAACATAGGATTCGGAGCAACTCAAGATCCAGAAAATGGATAGGATTTCTTTGGTCATATCGTGGCTCTGATGTCGCGAAATGGTGGGTTACACTTATCAGAAATTATTAATTGTTAATAAGTCTGACCAAAAAGCGAGTACTAAATGACTATCGAATATGAGTTTTCTGAAAAAGGTAGTAAAATTTAGTCAAGGAATGTCTTGATGTAGTATCGTTGCAAAAGAATAATCTTGGTAAATTATTATAAATTGCTAAACTGATTGGATATTTAAAATTTTCAGAATGACAAGTTCCAATAGTACAGTGTTGGCGTCAGAACTAAATTTATTGGGGATAATTATGTGAATTGGAAAAAAATTGAACAGATATTGTGATAGACGATTTCGATTTTGCTTAACTTAGGACCGTCTCCCATTCCTAGCTCTAACACAAACCGAAATGTTCGGGATGTATATGACAGATGGGTCAAGGCTAATGATATAGCCTGTGCTTATATCCTCGCCAACTTATCTGATGTGTTGACAAAAGAAGCATGAGGATATGAGTACTGCCAAAGAGATTATGGAATCTCTACGAGGGATGCCATTAAGCACGTTTATAATAGTCACATCAAAGTGGGAACCCATGTTTGTGAACATGTCCTGGACATGATGGTCCACTTTCATATGGCAAGAAGTAAACGGTGTTGTCATGAACGAGAGAAGTCAAGTTGGTTTTATTCTAGAATCTCTTCTGAAGAGTTTTATGCAATTTTGAATGCATTAATGAATAAAATTTGACTATTCTGCTGAATGAGCTACAGGTTACTAGACAGAGATGAGAACAAAGGGTCTAATGCCAGAAGTAAATGTTACTAATGCTGAGAAATGATGAATGTCCTCCAAGCCTGAAGTTGCTTCCTCTTCAAAGAATAAGAGTATTCTTGTGAAGAAAGGCAAAGGGAAAGGGAAGAAGAAGCCTATTGGATTGAAAGGCAAGGATAGCGCTGCAAAGGGAAATGTTTCCATTGCAACGATGAAGGGCACTGGAGGAGACACTACCCTCAATATCTTGTCGAGAAGAGAGCAGAGAAAAGGTAACCAGACTAACTTGACCCTGGGACCATTTGCTCAGCTCATCCAGTGGGAGAAATTACTACTTTTTTTTAATTGTTAAAACTTGTATAGAACAAATTGTATATATTTTTGTGATAAATGAAATGTTCATTTTCAAAAATTATGTTTGTTCTAGCAACCTCTATTGAGAATCAAATTGTTAAAAGCCATTTGTAGATATTCAAATATCTAAATGGCTAGATCAAAGTATAGAAAGTTTAAAGATTTCTAGATCTGACTATTAACAAAGAATTGTTGAGATAGGTCAGATGCATCTTGCTCAAGGAGTTGAGAGTACCTCAATGTAGTGGGAGGAAAGTGTACTTCCTGACAATTATTGAGATTAAAATGCAATCCCCTTATAGTTTTATCTAAAGTCTATTGTATACTAAATTGTTTACAATAATTCTCTAGGCTAAAGTGTTTGAGAATTACCTAGTAGGACTAGGAATACCAGATAACCTAGGGCAAGTGGGAGAAATATCGGGTATAAAGATACCGAATGGTAAAGATGGGTATAGGATGCTCTAGTTTATTGTATTTCTCTATAAAACTCAAAAACTTAGTCTTATATATCGGATGTATAAGTTACCACTGGAGTTTTAGTCCAAGTGGGAGTTTGTTGGATTTTATGTCCTAAAGCTCGTGGTATTTAAACAATGGAGCTTATTCTGAAAATTCAATAAAGATATTATTGAATAAATCTATTGCTTAAATAGAAATCCAATAAGTCTAAAAGTCCCTTGACTATTGGATGAGTACTTGAACTTTGTGTGGAGACATAAAGGTGGATTAGGTTCGAGTAAATAGTCAAAATGATCTATAGTACATGGATAAGGTTGGGTACCTTATTCTGGTAACACTATTGGATACGACATGCTCTGTAGTTGTTACAAGGAGTTGTAAAGTGCTACAAATGAAGTGATCCTAATTCG